>NW_026697350.1:0-28657 GCF_030435755.1 Ochotona princeps | reverse complement strand
GAAGGCATATTGAAGAAGGATCAGCCGAGTCGTTCTTGTGGGAGAACAACTCCATTTGGCTCACTAACTTCACACACCATCAGGCTTCCAAGCAGCTCTCAAGGAAACTCAGTTTTCACACTCTATGCTTAGTGCCCTTTGAGTGCCTAGGACTGAAATGAAGCTTGGTGAGCATCCCACACAAACGAATGCTCCACATGCGGGTTTCACATGCCACCAACTCCACATTCTCAGGCAACTCAACACCACAGCCGTTTTCAGATAGCCCTCAATGCAAAGGCTCTAGACGCAAATATTGGTGTGAGAGCTAATTCAATCAAGGAAACACTGCATGTTGGTTGGTGAAGGACATATTGAAGAAGGATCAGCCGAGTGGTTCTTGTGGGAGAACAACTCCATTTGGCTCACTAACTTCACACACCATCAGGCTTCCAAGCAGCTCTCAAGGAAACTCAGTTTTCACACTCTATGCTTAGTGCCCTTTGAGTGCCTAGGACTGAAATGAAGCTTGGTAGAGCATCCCACACAAACGAATGCTCCACATGCGGGTTTCACATGCCACCAACTCCACATTCACAGGCAACTCAACACCACAAACGTTTTCAGATAACCCTCAATGCAAAGGCTCTAGACGCAAATATTGGTGTGAGAGCTAATTCAATCAAGGAAACACTGCATGTGGGTTGGTGAAGGGCATATTGAAGAAGGATCAGCCGAGTGGTTCTTGTGGAGAACAACTCCATTTGGCTCACTAACTTCACACACCATCAGGCTTCCAAGCAGCTCTCAAGGAAACTCAGTTTTCACACTCTATGCTTAGTGCCCTTTGAGTGCATTATCTAGGAATGAACCTGGTAGAGCATCCCACACAAACGAATGCTCCACATGCAGGTTTCACATGCCACCAACTCCACATTCTCAGGCAGCTCAACACCACAGCTGTTTTCAGATAGCCCTCAATGCAAAGGCTCTAGACGCAAATATTGGTGTGAGAGCTAATTCAATCAAGGAAACACTGCATGTTGGTGAAGGGCATATTGAAGAAGGATCAGCCGAGTGGTTCTTGTGGAGAACAACTCCATTTGGCTCACTAACTTCACACACCATCAGGCTTCCAAGCAGCTCTCAAGGAAACTCAGTTTTCACACTCTATGCTTAGTGCCCTTTGTATGCCTAGGACTGAAATGAAGCTTGGTGAGCATCCCACACAAACGAATGCTCCACATGCGGGTTTCACATGCCACCAACTCCACATTCACAGGCAACTTCAGCGCCACAGCCGTTTTCAGATAGCCCTCAATGCAAAGGCTCTAGACGCAAATATTGGTGTGAGAGCTAATTCAATCAAGGAAACACTGCATGTTGGTGAAGGGCATATTGAAGAAGGATCAGCCGAGTGGTTCTTGTGGGGGAACAACTCCATTTGGCTCACTAACTTCACACACCATCAGGCTTCCAAGCAGCTCTCAAGGAAACTCAGTTTTCACACTCTATGCTTAGTGCCCTTTGAGTGCCTAGGAATGAAATGAACCTGGTAGAGCATCCCACACAAACGAATGCTCCACATGCGGGTTTCACATGCCACCAACTCCACATTCTCAGGCAACTCAACACCACAGCCGTTTTCAGATAGCCCTCAATGCAAAGGCTCTAGACGCAAATATTGGTGTGAGAGCTAATTCAGTCAAGGAAACACTGCATGTTGGTTGGTGAAGGGCATATTGAAGAAGGATCAGCCGAGTGGTTCTTGTGGGAGAACAACTCCATTTGGCTCACTAACTTCACACACCATCAGGCTTTCAAGCAGCTCTCAAGGAAACTCAGTTTTCACACTCTATGCTTAGTGCCCTTTGAGTGCCTAGGACTGAAATGAAGCTTGGTAGAGCATCCCACACAAACGAATGCTCCACATGCGTGTTTCACATGCCACGAACTCCACATTCACAGGCAACTTCAGCACCACAGACGTTTTCAGATAACCCTCAATGCAAAGGCTCTAGACGCAAATATTGGTGTGAGAGCTAATTCAATCAAGGAAACACTGCATGTTGGTGAAGGGCATATTGAAGAAGGATCAGCCGAGTGGTTCTTGTGGGAGAACAACTCCATTTGGCTCACTAACTTCACACACCATCAGGCTTCCAAGCAGCTCTCAAGGAAACTCAGTTTTCACACTCTATGCTTAGTGCCCTTTGAGTGATTAGGACTGAAATGAAGCTTGGTGAGCATCCCACACAAACGAATGCTCCACATGCGGGTTTCACATGCCACCAACTCCACATTCACAGGCAACTTCAGCGCCACAGCCGTTTTCAGATAGCCCTCAATGCAAAGGCTCTAGACGCAAATATTGGTGTGAGAGCTAATTCAATCAAGGAAACACTGCATGTTGGTTGGTGAAGGGCATATTGAAGAAGGATCAGCCGAGTGGTTCTTGTGGGAGAACAACTCCATTTGGCTCACTAACTTCACACACCATCAGGCTTCCAAGCAGCTCTCAAGGAAACTCAGTTTTCACACTCTATGCTTAGTGCCCTTTGAGTGCCTAGGACTGAAATGAAGCTTGGTAGAGCATCCCACACAAACGAATGCTCCACATGCGGGTCTCACATGCCACCAACCCCACATTCACAGGCAACTTCAGCGCCACAGCCATTTTCAGATAGCCCTCAATGCAAAGGCTCTAGACGCAAATATTGGTGTGAGAGCTAATTCAATCAAGGAAACACTGCATGTTGGTGAAGGGCATATTGAAGAAGGATCAGCCGAGTGGTTCTTGTGGGAGAACAATTCCATTTGGCTCACTAACTTCACACACCATCAGGCTTCCAAGCAGCTCTCAAGGAAACTCAGTTTTCACACTCTATGCTTAGTGCCCTTTGAGTGCATTATCTAGGAATGAACCTGGTAGAGCATCCCACACAAACGAATGCTCCACATGCGGGTTTCACATGCCACCAACTCCACATTCACATGCAACTTCAGCGCCACAGCCGTTTTCAGATAGCCCTCAATGCAAAGGCTCTAGACGCAAATATTGGTGTGAGAGCTAATTCAGTCAAGGAAACACTGCATGTTGGTGAAGGGCATATTGAAGAAGGATCAGCCGAGTGGTTCTTGTGGGAGAACAACTCCATTTGGCTCACTAACTTCACACACCATCAGGCTTCCAAGCAGCTCTCAAGGAAACTCAGTTTTCACACTCTATGCTTAGTGCCCTTTGTGTGCCTAGGAATGAAATGAACCTGGTAGAGCATCCCACACAAACGAATGCTCCACATGCGGGTTTCACATGCCAACAACTCCACATTCACAGGCAACTTCAGCGCCACAGCCGTTTTCAGATAGCCCTCAATGCAAAGGCTCTAGACGCAAATATTGGTGTGAGAGCTAATTCAATCAAGGAAACACTGCATGTTGGTGAAGGGCATATTGAAGAAGGATCAGCCGAGTGGTTCTTGTGGGAGAACAACTCCATTTGGCTCACTAACTTCACACACCATCAGGCTTCCAAGCAGCTCTCAAGGAAACTCAGTTTTCACACTCTATGCTTAGTGCCCTTTGAGTGCCTAGGACTGAAATGAAGCTTGGTAGAGCATCCCACACAAACGAATGCTCCACATGCGGGTTTCACATGCCACTAACTCCACATTCTCAGGCAACTCAACACCACAGCTGTTTTCAGATAGCCCTCAATGCAAAGGCTCTAGACGCAAATATTGGTGTGAGAGCTAATTCAATCAAGGAAACACTGCATGTTGGTTGGTGAAGGACATATTGAAGAAGGATCAGCAGAGTGGTTCTTGTGGGAGAACAACTCCATTTGGCTCACTAACTTCACACACCATCAGGCTTCCAAGCAGCTCTCAAGGAAACTCAGTTTTCACACTCTATGCTTAGTGCCCTTTGAGTGCCTAGGACTGAAATGAAGCTTGGTGAGCATCGCACACAAATGAATGCTCCACATGCGGGTTTCACATGCCACCAACTCCACATTCACAGGCAACTCAACACCACAGCCGTTTTCAGATAGCCCTCAATGCAAAGGCTCTAGACGCAAATATTGGTGTGAGAGCTAATTCAATTAAGGAAACACTGCATGTTGGTTGGTGAAGGGCATATTGAAGAAGGATCAGCCGAGTGGTTCTTGTGGGAGAACAACTCCATTTGGCTCACTAACTTCACACACCATCAGGCTTTCAAGCAGCTCTCAAGGAAACTCAGTTTTCACACTCTATGCTTAGTGCCCTTTGAGTGCCTAGGACTGAAATGAAGCTTGGTAGAGCATCCCGCACAAACGAATGCTCCACATGCGGGTTTCACATGCCACGAACTCCACATTCACAGGCAACTTCAGCACCACAGACGTTTTCAGATAACCCTCAATGCAAAGGCTCTAGACGCAAATATTGGTGTGAGAGCTAATTCAATCAAGGAAACACTGCATGTTGGTGAAGGGCATATTGAAGAAGGATCAGCCGAGTGGTTCTTGTGGGAGAACAACACGATTTGGCTCACTAACTTCACACACCATCAGGCTTCCAAGCAGCTCTCAAGGAAACTCAGTTTTCACACTCTATGCTTAGTGCCCTTTGAGTGCATTATCTAGGAATGAACCTGGTAGAGCATCCCACACAAACGAATGCTCCACATGCGGGTTTCACATGCCACCAACTCCACATTCACAGGCAACTTCAGCGCCACAGCCGTTTTCAGATAGCCCTCAATGCAAAGGCTCTAGACGCAAATATTGGTGTGAGAGCTAATTCAATTAAGGAAACACTGCATGTTGGTGAAGGGCATATTGAAGAAGGATCAGCCGAGTGGTTCTTGTGGGAGAACAACTCCATTTGGCTCACTAACTTCACACACCATCAGGCTTCCAAGCAGCTCTCAAGGAAACTCAGTTTTCACACTCTATGCTTAGTGCCCTTTGAGTGCATTATCTAGGAATGAAGCTTGGTAGAGCATCCCACACAAACGAATGCTCCACATGCGGGTTTCACATGCCACCAACTCCACATTCACAGGCAACTTCAGCACCACAGACGTTTTCAGATAACCCTCAATGCAAAGGCTCTAGACGCAAATATTGGTGTGAGAGCTAATTCAATCAAGGAAACACTGCATGTTGGTGAAGGGCATATTGAAGAAGGATCAGCCGAGTGGTTCTTGTTGGAGAACAACTCCATTTGGCTCACTAACTTCACACACCATCAGGCTTCTAAGCAGCTCTCAAGGAAACTCAGTTTTCACACTCTATGCTTAGTGCCCTTTGTATGCCTAGGAATGAAATGAACCTGGTAGAGCATCCCACACAAACGAATGCTCCACATGCGGGTTTCACATGCCAACAACTCCACATTCACAGGCAACTTCAGCGCCACAGCCGTTTTCAGATAGCCCTCAATGCAAAGGCTCTAGACGCAAATATTGGTGTGAGAGCTAATTCAATCAAGGAAACACTGCATGTTGGTGAAGGGCATATTGAAGAAGGATCAGCCGAGTGGTTCTTGTGGGAGAACAACTCCATTTGGCTCACTAACTTCACACACCATCAGGCTTCCAAGCAGCTCTCAAGGAAACTCAGTTTTCACACTCTATGCTTAGCGCCCTTTGAGTGCCTAGGACTGAAATGAAGCTTGGTAGAGCATCCCACACAAACAAATGCTCCACATGCGGGTTTCACATGACACCAACTCCACATTCTCAGGCAACTCAACACCACAGCTGTTTTCAGATAGCCCTCAATGCAAAGGCTCTAGACGCAAATATTGGTGTGAGAGCTAATTCAATCAAGGAAACACTGCATGTGGGTTGGTGAAGGGCATATTGAAGAAGGATCAGCCGAGTGGTTCTTGTGGGAGAACAACTCCATTTGGCTCACTAACTTCACACACCATCAGGCTTCCAAGCAGCTCTCAAGGAAACTCAGTTTTCACACTCTATGCTTAGTGCCCTTTGAGTGCCTAGGACTGAAATGAAGCTTGGTGAGCATCCCACACAAATGAATGCTCCACATGCGGGTTTCACATGCCACCAACTCCACATTCACAGGCAACTCAACACCACAGCCGTTTTCAGATAGCCCTCAATGCAAAGGCTCTAGACGCAAATATTGGTGTGAGAGCTAATTCAATCAAGGAAACACTGCATGTTGGTTGGTGAAGGGCATATTGAAGAAGGATCAGCCGAGTGGTTCTTGTGGGAGAACAACTCCATTTGGCTCACTATCTTCACACACCATCAGGCTTTCAAGCAGCTCTCAAGGAAACTCAGTTTTCACACTCTATGCTTAGTGCCCTTTGAGTGCCTAGGACTGAAATGAAGCTTGGTAGAGCAACCCACACAAACGAATGCTCCACATGCGGGTTTCACATGCCACGAACTCCACATTCACAGGCAACTTCAGCACCACAGACGTTTTCAGATAACCCTCAATGCAAAGGCTCTAGACGCAAATATTTGTGTGAGAGCTAATTCAATCAAGGAAACACTGCATGTTGGTGAAGGGCATATTGAAGAAGGATCAGCCGAGTGGTTCTTGTGGGAGAACAACTCGATTTGGCTCACTAACTTCACACACCATCAGGCTTCCAAGCAGCTCTCAAGGAAACTCAGTTTTCACACTCTATGCTTAGTGCCCTTTGAGTGCATTATCTAGGAATGAACCTGGTAGAGCATCCCACACAAACGAATGCTCCACATGCGGGTTTCACATGCCACCAACTCCACATTCTCAGGCAACTCAACACCACAGCTGTTTTCAGATAGCCCTCAATGCAAAGGCTCTAGACGCAAATATTGGTGTGAGAGCTAATTCAATCAAGGAAACACTGCATGTTGGTGAAGGGCATATTGAAGAAGGATCAGCCGAGTGGTTCTTGTGGGACAACAACTCCATTTGGCTCACTAACTTCACACACCATCAGGCTTCCAAGCAGCTCTCAAGGAAACTCAGTTTTCACACTCTATGCTTAGTGCCCTTTGAGTGCCTAGGACTGAAATGAAGCTTGGTAGAGCATCCCACATAACGAATGCTCCACATGCGGTCTCACATGCCACCAACTCCACATTCACAGGCAACTTCAGCGCCACAGCCGTTTTCAGATAGCCCTCAATGCAAAGGCTCTAGACGCAAATATTGGTGTGAGAGCTAATTCAATTAAGGAAACACTGCATGTTGGTGAAGGGCATATTGAAGAAGGATCAGCCGAGTGGTTCTTGTGGGAGAACAACTCCATTTGGCTCACTAACTTCACACACCATCAGGCTTCCAAGCAGCTCTCAAGGAAACTCAGTTTTCACACTCTATGCTTAGTGCCCTTTGAGTGCATTATCTAGGAATGAACCTGGTAGAGCATCCCACACAAACGAATGCTCCACATGCGGGTTTCACATGCCAACAACTCCACATTCACAGGCAACTTCAGCGCCACAGCCGTTTTCAGATAGCCCTCAATGCAAAGGCTCTAGACGCAAATATTGGTGTGAGAGCTAATTCAGTCAAGGAAACACTGCATGTTGGTGAAGGGCATATTGAAGAAGGATCAGCCGAGTGGTTCTTGTGGGAGAACAACTCCATTTGGCTCACTAACTTCACACACCATCAGGCTTCCAAGCAGCTCTCAAGGAAACTCAGTTTTCACACTCTATGCTTAGTGCCCTTTGTATGCCTAGTAATGAAAGGAACCTGGTAGAGCATCCCACACAAACGAATGCTCCACATGCGGGTTTCACATGCCAACAACTCCACATTCACAGGCAACTTCAGCGCCACAGCCGTTTTCAGATAGCCCTCAATGCAAAGGCTCTAGACGCAAATATTGGTGTGAGAGCTAATTCAATCAAGGAAACACTGCATGTTGGTGAAGGGCATATTGAAGAAGGATCAGCCGAGTGGTTCTTGTGGGGAGAACAACTCCATTTGGCTCACTAACTTCACACACATCAGGCTTCCACAGCAGCTCTCAAGGAAACTCAGTTTTCACACTCTATGCTTAGTGCCCTTTGAGTGCCTAGGACTGAAATGAAGCTTGGTAGAGCATCCCACACAAACGAATGCTCCACATGCGGGTTTCACATGCCACCAACTCCACATTCTCAGGCAACTCAACACCACAGCTGTTTTCAGATAGCCCTCAATGCAAAGGCTCTAGACGCAAATATTGGTGTGAGAGCTAATTCAATCAAGGAAACACTGCATGTTGGTTGGTGAAGGGCATATTGAAGAAGGATCAGCAGAGTGGTTCTTGTGGGAGAACAACTCCATTTGGCTCACTAACTTCACACACCATCAGGCTTCCAAGCAGCTCTCAAGGAAACTCAGTTTTCACACTCTATGCTTAGTGCCCTTTGAGTGCCTAGGACTGAAATGAAGCTTGGTGAGCATCCCACACAAATGAATGCTCCACATGCGGGGTTTCACATGCCACGAACTCCACATTCACAGGCAACTTCAGCACCACAGACGTTTTCAGATAACCCTCAATGCAAAGGCTCTAGACGCAAATATTGGTGTGAGAGCTAATTCAATCAAGGAAACACTGCATGTTGGTGAAGGGCATATTGAAGAAGGATCAGCCGAGTGGTTCTTGTGGGAGAACAACTCCATTTGGCTCACTAACTTCACACACCATCAGGCTTCCAAGCAGCTCTCAAGGAAACTCAGTTTTCACACTCTATGCTTAGTGCCCTTTGAGTGCATTATCTAGGAATGAAGCTTGGTAGAGCATCCCACACAAACGAATGCTCCACATGCGGGTTTCACATGCCACCAACTCCACATTCACAGGCAACTTCAGCACCACAGACGTTTTCAGATAGCCCTCAATGCAAAGGCTCTAGACGCAAATATTGGTGTGAGAGCTAATTCAATCAAGGAAACAC
This sequence comes from Ochotona princeps, assembly GCF_030435755.1. NCBI lineage: Eukaryota > Metazoa > Chordata > Mammalia > Lagomorpha > Ochotonidae > Ochotona > Ochotona princeps. The sequence goes on along the minus strand of NW_026697350.1, from coordinate 19,768 downwards.
TGCATGTTGGTGAAGGGCATATTGAATAAGGATCAACCGAGTGGTTCTTGTGGGAGAACAACTCCATTTGGCTCACTAACTTCACACACCATCAGGCTTCCAAGCAGCTCTCAAGGAAACTCAGTTTTCACACTCTATGCTTAGTGCCCTTTGTATGCCTAGGAATGAAATGAACCTGTTAGAGCATCCCACACAAACGAATGCTCCACATGCGGGTTTCACATGCCACCAACTCCACATTCACAGGCAACTTCAGCGCCACAGCCATTTTCAGATAGCCCTCAATGCAAAGGCTCTAGACGCAAATATTGGTGTGAGAGCTAATTCAATCAAGGAAACACTGCATGTTGGTGAAGGGCATATTGAAGAAGGATCAGCCGAGTGGTTCTTGTGGGACAACAACTCCATTTGGCTCACTAACTTCACACACCATCAGGCTTCCAAGCAGCTCTCAAGAAAACTCAGTTTTCACACTCTATGCTTAGTGCCCTTTGAGTGCATTATCTAGGAATGAACCTGGTAGAGCATCCCACACAAACGAATGCTCCACATGCGGGTTTCACATGCCACCAACTCCACATTCTCAGGCAACTCAACACCACAGCTGTTTTCAGATAGCCCTCAATGCAAAGGCTCTAGACGCAAATATTGGTGTGAGAGCTAATTCAATCAAGGAAACACTGCATGTTGGTTGGTGAAGGGCATATTGAAGAAGGATCAGCAGAGTGGTTCTTGTGGGAGAACAACTCCATTTGGCTCACTAACTTCACACACCATCAGGCTTCCAAGCAGCTCTCAAGGAAACTCAGTTTTCACACTCTATGCTTAGTGCCCTTTGAGTGCATTATCTAGGAATGAACCTGGTAGAGCATCCCACACAAACGAATGCTCCACATGCGGGTTTCACATGCCACCAACTCCACTTTCACAGGCAACTTCAGCGCCACAGCCGTTTTCAGATAGCCCTCAATGCAAAGGCTCTAGACGCAAATATTGGTGTGAGAGCTAATTCAATTAAGGAAACACTGCATGTTGGTGAAGGGCATATTGAAGAAGGATCAGCCGAGTGTTCTTGTGGGAGAACAACTCCATTTGGCTCACTAACTTCACACACCATCAGGCTTCCAAGCAGCTCTCAAGGAAACTCAGTTTTCACACTCTATGCTTAGTGCCCTTTGTATGCCTAGGAATGAAATGAATCTGGTAGAGCATCCCACACAAACGAATGCTCCACATGCGGGTTTCACATGCCAACAACTCCACATTCACAGGCAACTTCAGCGCCACAGCCGTTTTCAGATAGCCCTCAATGCAAAGGCTCTAGACGCAAATATTGGTGTGAGAGCTAATTCAATCAAGGAAACACTGCATGTTGGTGAAGGGCATATTGAAGAAGGATCAGCCGAGTGGTTCTTGTGGGAGAACAACTCCATTTGGCTCACTAACTTCACACACCATCAGGCTTCCAAGCAGCTCTCAAGGAAACTCAGTTTTCACACTCTATGCTTAGTGCCCTTTGAGAGCCTAGGACTGAAATGAAGCTTGGTAGAGCATCCCACACAAACGAATGCTCCACATGCGGGTTTCACATGACACCAACTCCACATTCTCAGGCAACTCAACACCACAGCTGTTTTCAGATAGCCCTCAATGCAAAGGCTCTAGACGCAAATATTGTTGTGAGAGCTAATTCAATCAAGGAAACACTGCATGTTGGTTGGTGAACGGCATATTGACGGAAGGATCAGCCGAGTGGTTCTTGTGGGAGAACAACTCCATTTGGCTCACTAACTTCACACACCATCAGGCTTTCAAGCAGCTCTCAAGGAAACTCAGTTTTCACACTCTATGCTTAGTGCCCTTTGAGTGCCTAGGACTGAAATGAAGCTTGGTAGAGCAACCCACACAAACGAATGCTCCACATGCGGGTTTCACATGCCACGAACTCCACATTCACAGGCAACTTCAGCACCACAGACGTTTTCAGATAACCCTCAATGCAAAGGCTCTAGACGCAAATATTGGTGTGAGAGCTAATTCAATCAAGGAAACACTGCATGTTGGTGAAGGGCATATTGAAGAAGGATCAGCCGAGTGGTTCTTGTGGGAGAACAACTCGATTTGGCTCACTAACTTCACACACCATCAGGCTTCCAAGCAGCTCTCAAGGAAACTCAGTTTTCACACTCTATGCTTAGTGCCCTTTGAGTGCATTATCTAGGAATGAACCTGGTAGAGCATCCCACACAAACGAATGCTCCACATGCGGGTTTCACATGCCACCAACTCCACATTCTCAGGCAACTCAACACCACAGCTGTTTTCAGATAGCCCTCAATGCAAAGGCTCTAGACGCAAATATTGGTGTGAGAGCTAATTCAATCAAGGAAACACTGCATGTTGGTGAACGGCATATTGAAGAAGGATCAGCCGAGTGGTTCTTGTGGGACAACAACTCCATTTGGCTCACTAACTTCACACACCATCAGGCTTCCAAGCAGCTCTCAAGGAAACTCAGTTTTCACACTCTATGCTTAGTGCCCTTTGAGTGCATTATCTAGGAATGAACCTGGCAAAGCATCCCACACAAACGAATGCTCCACATGCGGGTTTCACATGCCACCAACTTCACATTCACAGGCAACTTCAGCGTCACAGCCGTTTTCAGATAGCCCTCAATGCAAAGGCTCTAGACGCAAATATTGGTGTGAGAGCTAATTCAACCAAGGAAACACTTCATGTTGGTGAAGGGCATATTGAAGAAGGATCAGCCGAGTGGTTCTTGTGGGAGAACAACTCCATTTGGCTCACTAACTTCACACACCATCAGGCTTCCAAGCAGCTCTCAAGGAAACTCAGTTTTCACACTCTATGCTTAGTGCCCTTTGTATGCCTAGGACTGAAATGAACCTTGGTGAGCGTCCCACACAAACGAATGCTCCACATGCGGGTTTCACATGCCACCAACTCCACATTCACAGGCAACTTCAGCGCCACAGCCATTTTCAGATAGCCCTCAATGCAAAGGCTCTAGACGCAAATATTGGTGTGAGAGCTAATTCAATCAAGGAAACACTGCATGTTGGTTGGTGAAGGACATATTGAAGAAGGATCAGCCGAGTGGTTCTTGTGGGAGAACAACTCCATTTGGCTCACTAACTTCACACACCATCAGGCTTCCAAGCAGCTCTCAAGGAAACTCAGTTTTCACACTCTATGCTTAGTGCCCTTTGAGTGCCTAGGACTGAAAAGAAGCTTGGTAGAGCATCCCACACAAACGAATGCTCCACATGCGGGTTTCACATGCCACCAACTCCACATTCACAGGCAACTTCAGCACCACAAACGTTTTCAGATAACCCTCAATGCAAAGGCTCTAGACGCAAATATTGGTGTGAGAGCTAATTCAATCAAGGAAACACTGCATGTGGGTTGGTGAAGGGCATATTGAAGAAGGATCAGCCGAGTGGTTCTTGTGGGAGAACAACTCCATTTGGCTCACTAACTTCACACACCATCAGGCTTCCAAGCAGCTCTCAAGGAAACTCAGTTTTCACACTCTATGCTTAGTGCCCTTTGAGTGCATTATCTAGGAATGAACCTGGTAGAGCATCCCACACAAACGAATGCTCCACATGCAGGTTTCACATGCCACCAACTCCACATTCTCAGGCAGCTCAACACCACAGCTGTTTTCAGATAGCCCTCAATGCAAAGGCTCTAGACGCAAATATTGGTGTGAGAGCTAATTCAATCAAGGAAACACTGCATGTTGGTGAAGGGCATATTGAAGAAGGATCAGCCGAGTGGTTCTTGTGGGAGAACAACTCCATTTGGCTCACTAACTTCACACACCATCAGGCTTCCAAGCAGCTCTCAAGGAAACTCAGTTTTCACACTCTATGCTTAGTGCCCTTTGTATGCCTAGGACTGAAATGAAGCTTGGTGAGCATCCCACACAAACGAATGCTCCACATGCGGGTTTCACATGCCACCAACTCCACATTCACAGGCAACTTCAGCGCCACAGCCGTTTTCAGATAGCCCTCAATGCAAAGGCTCTAGACGCAAATATTGGTGTGAGAGCTAATTCAATCAAGGAAACACTGCATGTTGGTGAAGGGCATATTGAAGAAGGATCAGCCGAGTGGTTCTTGTGGGAGAACAACTCCATTTGGCTCACTAACTTCACACACCATCAGGCTTCCAAGCAGCTCTCAAGGAAACTCAGTTTTCACACTCTATGCTTAGTGCCCTTTGAGTGCCTAGGACTGAAATGAAGCTTGGTGAGCATCCCACACAAACGAATGCTCCACATGCGGGTTTCACATGCCACCAACTCCACATTCTCAGGCAACTCAACACCACAGCCGTTTTCAGATAGCCCTCAATGCAAAGGCTCTAGACGCAAATATTGGTGTGAGAGCTAATTCAATCAAGGAAACACTGCATGTTGGTTGGTGAAGGGCATATTGAAGAAGGATCAGCCGAGTGGTTCTTGTGGGACAACAACTCCATTTGTCTCACTAACTTCACACACCATCAGGCTTCCAAGCAGCTCTCAAGGAAACTCAGTTTTCACACTCTATGCTTAGTGCCCTTTGAGTGCCTAGGACTGAAATGAAGCTTGGTAGAGCATCCCACACAAACGAATGCTCCACATGCGGGTTTCACATGCCACCAACTGCACATTCACAGGCAACCTCAGCACCACAGACGTTTTCAGACAACCCTCAATGCAAAGGCTCTAGACGCAAATATTGGTGTGAGAGCTAATTCAATCAAGGAAACACTGCATGTTGGTGAAGGGCATATTGAAGAAGGATCAGCAGAGTGGTTCTTGTGGGAGAACAACTCCATTTGGCTCACTAACTTCACACACCATCAGGCTTCCAAGCAGCTCTCAAGGAAACTCAGTTTTCACACTCTATGCTTAGTGCCCTTTGTATGCCTAGGAATGAAATGAACCTGGTCGAGCATCCCACACAAACGAATGCTCCACATGCGGGTTTCACATGCCACCAACTCCACATTCACAGGCAACTTCATCGCCACAGCCGTTTTCAGATAGCCCTCAATGCAAAGGCTCTAGACGCAAATATTGGTGTGAGAGCTAATTCAATCAAGGAAACACTGCATGTTGGTGAAGGGCATATTGAAGAAGGATCAGCCGAGTGGTTCTTGTGGGAGAACAACTCCATTTGTCTCACTAACTTCACACACCATCAGGCTTCCAAGCAGCTCTCAAGGAAACTCAGTTTTCACACTCTATGCTTAGTGCCCTTTGAGTGCATTATCTAGAATGAACCTGGTAGAGCATCCCACACAAACGAATGCTCCACATGCGGGTTACATGCCACCGACTCCACATTCTCAGGCAACTCAACACCACAGCTGTTTTCAGATAGCCCTCAATGCAAAGGCTCTAGACGCAAATATTGGTGTGAGAGCTAATTCAATCAAGGAAACACTGCATGTTGGTGAACGGCATATTGAAGAAGGATTAGCCGAGTGGTTCTTGTGGGACAACAACTCCATTTGGCTCACTAACTTCACACACCATCAGGCTTCCAAGCAGCTCTCAAGGAAACTCAGTTTTTACACTCTATGCTTAACCGCCTTTTGTATGCCTAGGACTGAAATGAACCTTGGTGAGCATCCCACACAAACGAATGCTCCACATGCGGGTTTCACATGCCACCAACTCACATTCACAGGCAACTTCAGCGCCACAGCCGTTTTCAGATAGCCCTCAATGCAAAGGCTCTAGACGCAAATATTGTGTGAGAGCTAATTCAATCAAGGAAACACTGCATGTTGGTGAAGGGCATATTGAAGAAGGATCAGCCGAGTGGTTCTTGTGGAGAACAACTCCATTTGGCTCACTAACTTCACACACATCAGGCTTCCAAGCAGCTCTCAAGGGAAACTCAGTTTTCACACTCTATGCTTAGTGCCCTTTGAGTGCATTATCTAGGAATGAACCTGGTAGATCATCCCACACAAACGAATGCTCCACATGCGGGTTTCACATGCCACCAACTCCACATTCACAGGCAACTTCAGCGCCACAGCCGTTTTCAGATAGCCCTCAATGCAAAGGCTCTAGACGCAAATATTGGTGTGAGAGCTAATTCAACCAAGGAAACACTGCATGTTGGTGAAGGGCATATTGAAGAAGAATCAGCTGAGTGGTTCTTGTGGGAGAACAACTCCATTTGGCTCACTAACTTCACACACCATCAGGCTTCCAAGCAGCTCTCAAGGAAAGCTCAGTTTTCACACTCTATGCTTAGTGCCCTTTGTATGCCTAGGACTGAAATGAAGGTTGGTGAGCATCCCACACAAACGAATGCTCCACATGCGGGTTTCACATGCCACCAACTCCACATTCACAGGCGACTTCAGCGCCACAGCCATTTTCAGATAGCCCTCAATGCAAAGGCTCTAGAAGCAAATATTGGTGTGAGAGCTAATTCAATCAAGGAAACACTGCATGTTGGTGAAGGGCATATTGAAGAAGGATCAGCTGAGTGGTTCTTGTTGGAGAACAACTCCATTTGGCTCACTAACTTCACACACCATCCGGATTCCAAGCAGCTCTCAAGGAAACTCAGTTTTCACACTCTATGCTTAGTGCCCTTTGAGTGCATTATCTAGGAATGAACCTGGTAGAGCATCGCACACAATCGAATGCTCCACATGCGGGTTTCACATGCCACCAACTCCACATTCACAGGCAACTTCAGCGCCACAGCCGTTTTCAGATAGCCCTCAATGCAAAGGCTCTAGACGCAAATATTGGTGTGAGAGCTAATTCAATCAAGGAAAGCTGCATGTTGGTGAAGGCATATTTTAGAAGGATCAGCCGAGTGGTTCTTGTGGGAGAACAACTCCATTTGGCTCACTAACTTCACACACCATCAGCTTCCAAGCAGCTCTCAAGGAAACTCAGTTTTCACACTCTATGCTTAGTGCCCTTTGTGTGCCAAGGACTGAAATGAAGCTTGGTCAGCATCCCACACAAACGAATGCTCCACATGCGGGTTTCACATGCACAACTCCACATTCACAGGCAACTTCAGCGCCACAGCCGTTTTCAGATAGCCCCTCAATGCAAAGGCTCTAGACGCAATATTGGTGTGAGAGCTAATTCAATCAAGGAAACACTGCATGTTGGTGAAGGGCATATTGAAGAAGGAGCAGCCGAGTGGTTCTTGTGGGAGAACAACTCCATTTGGCTCACTAACTTCACACACCATCAGGCTTCCAAGCAGCTCTCAAGGAAACTCAGTTTTCACACTCTATGCTTAGTGCCCTTTGTATGCCTAGGACTGAAATGAAGGTTGGTGAGCGTCCACACAAACGAATGCTCCACATGCGGGTTTCACATGCCACCAACTCCACATTCACAGGCAACTTCAGCGCCACAGCCATTTTCAGATAGCCCTCAATGCAAAGGCTCTAGACGCAAATATTGGTGTGAGAGCTAATTCAATCAAGGAAACACTGCATGTTGCTGAAGGGCATATTGAAGAAGGAGCAGCCGAGTGGTTCTTGTGGGAGAACAACTCCATTTGGCTCACTAACTTCACACACCATCAGGCTTCCAAGCAGCTCTCAAGGAAACTCAGTTTTCACACTCTATGCTTAGTGCCCTTTGAGTGCATTATCTAGGAATGAACCTGGTAGAGCATCAAACACAAACGAATGCTCCACATGCGGGTTTCACAAGCCACCAACTGCACATTCACAGGCAACTTCAGCGCCACAGCGTTTTCAGATAGCCCTCAATGCAAAGGCTCTAGACGCAAATATTGGTGTGAGAGCTAATTCAATCAAGGAAACACTGCATGTTGGTGAAGGCCATATTGAAGAAGGATCAGCGAGTGGTTCTTGTGGGAGAACAACTCCATTTGGCTCACTAACTTCACACACCATCAGGCTTCCAAGCAGGCTCTCAAGGAAACTCAGTTTCACACTCTATGCTTAGTGCCCTTTGTATGCCTAGGACTGAAATGAAGCTTGGTCAGCATCCCACACAAACGAATGCTCCACATGCGGGTTTCACATGCCACAACTCCACAATTCACAGGCAACTTCAGCGCCACAGCCGTTTTCAGATAGCCCCCTCAATGCAAGGCTCTAGACGTAAATATTGGTGTGAGAGCTAATTCAATCAAGGAAACACTGCATGTTGGTGAAGGGCATATTGAAGAAGGATCAGCCGAGTGGTTCTTGTTGGAGAACAACTCCATTTGGCTCACTAACTTCACACACCATCCGGCTTACTCAGTTTTCACACTCTATGCTTAGTGCCCTTTGAGCGCAATTATCTAGGAATGAAACCTGGTAGAGCATCCCACACAAACGAATGCTCCACATACGGGTTTCACATGCCACCAACTCCACATTCACAGGCAACTTCAGCGCCACAGCCGTTTTCAGATAGCCCTCAATGCAAAGGCTCTAGACGTAAATATTGGTGTGAGAGCTAATTCAATCAAGGAAACACTGCATGTTGGTGAAGGGCATATTGAAGAAGGATCAGCTGAGTGGTTCTTGTGGGAGAACAACTCCATGTGGCTCACTAACTTCACACACCATCAGGCTTCCAAGCAGCTCTCAAGGAAACTCAGTTTTTCACACTCTATGCTTAGTGCCCTTTGAGTGCCTAGGTCTGAAATGAAGCTTGGTGAGCATCGCACACAAACGAATGCTCCACATGCGGGTTTCACATGCCACCAACTCCACATTCTCAGGCAACTTCAGCGCCACAGGCCGTTTTCAGATAGCCCTCAATTGCAAAGGCTCTAGACGCAAATATTGGTGTGAGAGCTAATTCAATCAAGGAAACACTGCATGTTGGTGAAGGGGAATATTGAAGAAGGATCAGCCGAGTGGTTCTTGTGGGAGAACAACTCCATTTGGCTCACTAACTTCACACACCATCAGGCTTCCAAGCAGCTCTCAAGGAAACTCATTTTTCACACTCTATGCTTAGTGCACTTTGTGTGCCAAGGACTGAAATGAAGCTTGGTCAGCATCCCACACAAACGAATGCTCCACATGCGGGTTTCACATGCCACCACACTCCACATTCACAGGCAACTTCAGCGCCACAGCCGTTTTCAGATAGCCCTCAATGCAAAGGCTCTAGACGCAAATATTTGTGTGAGAGCTAATTCAATCAAGGAAACGCTGAATGTTGGGTGAAGGGCATATTGAAGAAGGATCAGACCGAGTGGTTCTTGTGGGAGAACAACTCCATTTGGCTCACTAACTTCACACACCATCAGGCTTCCAAGCAGCTCTCAAGGAAGCACTCAGTTTTCACACTCTATGCTAGTGCCCTTTGAGTACATTATCTAGGAATGAACCTGGTAGAGCATCCCACACAAACGAATGCTCCACATGCGGGTTTCACATGCCACCAACTCACATTCACAGGCAACTTCAGCGCCACAGCCTTTTTTTAAGATAGCCCTCAATGCCAAGGCTCTAGACGCAAATATTGGTGTGAGAGCTAATTCAATCAAGGAAAGCTGCATGTTGGTGAAAGGGCATATTGAAGAAGGAGTCAGCCGAGTGGTTCTTGTGGGACAACAACTCCATTTGGCTCACTAACTTCACACACCATCAGGCTTCCAAGCAGCTCTCAAGGAAACTCAGTTTTCACACTCTATGCTTAGTGCCCTTTGAGTGCATTATCTAGGAATGAACCTGGTAGAGCATCCCACACAAACGAATGCTCCACATGCGTGTTTCACATGCCACCAACTGCACATTCACAGGCAACTTCAGCGCCACAGCCGTTTTCAGATAACCCTCATGGAACGGCTCTAGACGCAAATATTGGTGTGAGAGCTAATTCAATAAGGAAACACTGCATGGTTGGTGAAGGGCATATTGAAGAAGGATCAGCCGATAGTGGTTCTTGTGGGACAACAACTCCATTTGGTCTCACTAACTTCACACACCATCAGGCTTCCAAGCAGCTCTCAAGGAAACTCAGTTTTCACATTCTATGCTTTTGCCCTTTGTGTGCCTAGGACTGAAATGAAGCTTGGTGAGCATCCACACAAACGACATGCTCCACATGCGGGTTTCACATGCCACCAACTCCACATTCACAGGCAACTTCAGCGCCACAGCCGTTTTCAGATAGCCCACAATGCAAAGGCTCTAGACGCAAATATTGGTGTGAGAGCTAATTCAATAAGGAAACACTGCATGTTGGTGAAGGGCATATTGAAGAAGGATCAGCCGAGTGGTTCTTGTGGGACAACAACTCCATTTGGCTCACTAACTTCACACACCATCAGGCTTCAAGCAGCTCTCAAGGGAAACTCAGTTTTCACATTCTATGCTTTTGCCCTTTGTGTGCCTAGGACTGAAATGAAGCTTGGTGAGCATCCACACAAACGAATGCTCCACATGCGGGTTTCACATGCCACCAACTCCACATTCACAGGCAACTTCAGCGCCACAGCCATTTTCAGATAGCCCTCAATGCAAAGGCTCTAGACGTAAATATTTCTGTGAGAGCTAATTCAATCAAGGAAACACTGCATGTTGGTGAAGGGCATATTGAAGAAGGATCAGCTGAGTGTTTATTGTGGGAGAACAACTCCATTTGGCTCACTAACTTCACACACCATCCGGCTTCCAGCAGCTCTCAAGGAAACTCAGTTATCACACTCTATGCTTAGTGCCCTTTGTGTGCCAAGGACTGAAATGAATCTTGGTCAGCATCCCAGCACAAACGAATGCTCCACATGCGGGTTTCACATGCCACCAACTCCACATTCACAGGCAACTTCAGCGCCACAGCCTTTTTTTAACATAGCCCTCAATGCAAAGGCTCTAGACGCAAATATTTGTGTGAGAGCTAATTCAATCAAGGAAACGCTGCATGTTGTGAAGGGCATATTGACGAAGGATCAGCCTAGTGGTTCTTGTGGGAGAACAACTCCATTTTGCTCACTAACTTCACACACCATCCGGCTTCAAAGCAGCTCTCTAAGAAAACTCAGTTTTCACACTCTATGCTTAGTGCCCTTTGTGTGCCAAGGACTGAAATGAAGCTTGGTCAGCATCCCACACAAACGAATGCTCCACATGCGGGTTTCACATGCCACCAACTCCACATTCACAGGCAACTTCAGCGCCACAGCCGTTTTCAGATAGCTCTCAATGCAAAGGCTCTAGACGCAAATATTGGTGTGAGAGCTAATTCAATCAAGGAAACACTGCATGTTGGTGAAGGGCATATTGAAGAAGGATCAGCCGAGTGGTTCTTGTGGGAGAACAACTCCATTTGGCTCACTAACTTCACACACCATCAGGCGTTCCAAGCAGCTCTCAAGGAAACTCAGTTTTCACACTCTATGCTTAGTGCCCTTTGAGTGCATTATCTAGGAATGAGCCTGGTAGAGCATCCCACACAAACGAATGCTCCACATGCGGGTTTCACATGCCACCAACTCCACATTCACAGGCAACTTCAGCGCCACAGCCGTTTTCAGATAGCCCTCATGCAAAGGCTCTAGACGCAAATATTGGTGTGAGAGCTAATTCCATCAAGGAAACACTGCATGTTGGTGAAGGCATATTGAAGAAGGATCAGCCGAGTGGTTCTTGTGGGAGAACAACTCCATTTGGCTCACTAACTTCACACACCATCAGGCTTCCAAGCAGCTCTCAAGGAAACTCAGTTTTCACACTCTATGCTTAGTGCCCTTTGAGTGCCTAGGACTGAAATGAAGCTTGGTAGAGCATCCCACACAAACGAATGCTCCACATGCGGGTTTCACATGACACCAACTCCACATTCTCAGGTAACTCAACACCACAGCTGTTTTCATATAGCCCTCAATGCAAAGGCTCTAGACGCAAATATTGGTGTGAGAGCTAATTCAATCAAGGAAACACTGCATGTTGGTGAAGGGCATATTGAAGAAGATCAGCCGAGTGGTTCTTGTGGGAGAACAACTCCATTTGGCTCACTAACTTCACACACCATCAGGCTTCCAAGCAGCTCTCAAGGAAACTCAGTTTTCACCACTCTATGCTTAGTGCCCTATGAGTGCCTAGGACTGAAATTAAGCTTGGAGAGCATCCCACATAAACGAATGCTCCACATGCGGGTTTCACATGCCACCAACTCCACATTCACAGGCAACTTCAGCGCCACAGCCGTTTTCAGATAGCCCTCAATGCAAAGGCTCTAGACGCAAATATTGGTGTGAGAGCTAATTCAATCAAGGAAACACTGCATGTTGGTGAAGGGCATATTGAAGAAGGATCAGCCGAGTGGTTCTTGTGGGAGAACAACTCCATTTGGCTCACTAACTTCACACACCATCAGGCTTCCAAGCAGCTCTCAAGGAAACTCAGTTTTCACACTCTATGCTTAGTGCCCTTTGTGTGCCAAGGACTGAAATGAAGCATGGTCAGCATCCCACACAAACGAATGCTCCACATGCGGGTTTCACATGCCACCAACTCCACATTCACAGGCAACTTCAGCTCCACAGCCTTTTTTTAACATAGCCCTCAATGCAAAGGCTCTAGACGCAAATATTTGTGTGAGAGCTAATTCAATCAAGGGAAACGCTGCATGTTGGTGAAGGGCATATTGAAGAAGGATCAGCCGAGTGATTCTTGTGGGAGAACAACTCCATTTGGCTCACTAACTTCACACACCATCAGGCTTCCAAGCAGCTCTCAAGGAAACTCAGTTTTCACACTCTATGCTTAGTGCCCTTTGAGTGCATTATCTAGGAATGAACCTGGTAGAGCATCCCACACAAACGAATGCTCCACATGCGGGTTTCACATGCCACCAACTCCACATTCACAGGCAACTTCAGCGCCACAGCCGTTTTCAGATAGCCCTCAATGCAAAGGCTCTAGACGCAAATATTGGTGTGAGAGCTAATTGAATCAAGGAAACACTGCATGTTGGTGAAGGGCATATTGAAGAAGGATCAGCCGAGTGGTCTTGTGGAGAACAACTCCATTTGGCTCACTTACTTCACACACCATCAGGCTTCCAAGCAGCTCTCAAGGAAACTCAGTTTTCACACTCTATGCTTAGTGCCCTTGTGTGCCAAGGACTGAAATGAAGCATGGTCAGCATCCCACACAAACGAATGCTCCACATGCGGGTTTCACATGCCACCAACTCCACATTCACAGGCAACTTCAGCTCCACAGCCTTTTTTTAACATAGCCCTCAATGCAAAGGCTCTAGACGCAAATATGGTGTAGAGCTAATTCAATCAAGGAAACACTGCATGTTGGTGAAGGGCATATTGAAGAAGGATCAGCCGAGTGATTCTTGTGTGGAGAACAACTCCATTTGGCTCACTAACTTCACACACCATCAGGCTTCCAAGCAGCTCTCAAGGAAACTCAGTTTTCACACTCTATGCTTAGTGCCCTTTGAGTGCATTATCTAGGAATGAACCTGGTAGAGCATCCCACACAAACGAATGCTCCACATGCGGGTTTCACATGCCACAACTCCACATTCACAGGCAACTTCAGCGCCACAGCCGTTTTCAGATAGCCCTCAATGCAAAGGCTCTAGACGTAATATTGGTGTGAGAGCTAATTCAATCAAGGAAACACTGCATGTTGGTGAAGGGCATATTGAAGAAGGATCAGCCGAGGTGGTTCTTGTGGTGAGAACAACTCCATTTGGCTCACTAACTTCACACACCATCAGGCTTCCAAGTAGCTCTCAAGGAAACTCAGTTTTCACACTCTATGCTTAGTGCCCTTTGAGTGCATTATCTAGGAATGAACCTGGTAGAGCATCCCACACAAACGAATGCTCCACATGCGGGTTTCACATGCCACCAACTCCACATTCTCAGGCAACTCAACACCACAGCCGTTTTCAAGATAGCCCTCAATGCAAAGGCTCTAGACGCAAATATTGGTGTGAGAGCTAATTCAATCAAGGAAACACTGCATGTTGGTGAAGGGCATATTGAAGAAGGATCAGCTGAGTGGTTCTTGTGGGAGAACAACTCCATTTGGCTCACTAACTTCACACACCATCAGGCTTCCAAGCAGAGCTCTCAAGGAAACTCAGCTTTCACACTCTATGCTTAGTGCCCTTTGAGTGCCTAGGTCTGAGAATGAAGCTTGGTGAGCATCCCACACAAACGAATGCTCCACATGCGGGTTTCACATGCCACCAACTCCACATTCACAGGCAACTTCAGCGCCACAGCCGTCTTCAGATAGCCCTCAATGCAAAGGCTCTAGACGCAAATATTGGTGTGAGAGCTAATTCAATCAAGGAAACACTGCATGTTGGTGAAGGACATATTGAAGAAGGATCAGCCGAGTGGTTTCTTGTGGGAGAACAACTCCATTTTGGCTCACTAACTTCACACACCATCAGGCTTCCAATCAGCTCTCAAGGAAACTCAGTTTTCACACTCTATGCTTAGTGCCTTTGAGTGCATTATCTAGGAATGAACCTGGTAGAGCATCCCACACAAACGAATGCTCCACATGCGGGTTTCACATGCCACCAACTCCACATTCACAGGCAACTTCAGCGCCACAGCCGTTTTCAGATAGCCCTCAATGCAAAGGCTCTAGACGTAAATATTGGTGTGAGAGCTAATTCAATCAAGGAAACACTGCATGTTGGTGAAGGGCATATTGAAGAAGGATCGGCCGAGTGGTTCTTGTGGGAGACACAACTCCATTTGGCTCACTAACTTCACACACCATCAGGCTTCCAAGCAGCTCTCAAGGAAACTCAGTTTTCACACTCTATGCTTAGTGCCCTTTGTGTGCCTAGGACTGAAATGAAACTAGGTGAGCATCCCACACAAACGAATGCTCCACATGGGGGGTTTCACATGCCACCAACTCCACATTCACAGGCAACTTCAGCGCCACAGCCGTTTTCAGATAGCCCTCAATGCAAAGGCTCTAGACGCAAATATTGGTGTGAGAGCTAATTCAATCAAGGAAACACTGCATGTTGGTGAAGGCATATTGAAGAAGGATCAGTCCGAGTTGGTTCTTGTGGAGAACAACTCCATTTGGCTCACTAACTTCACACACCATCAGGCTTCCAAGCAGCTCTCAAGGAAACTCAGTTTTCACACTCTATGCTTAGTGCCCTTGAGTGCATTATCTAGGAATGAGCCTGGTAGAGCATCCCACACAAACGAATGCTCCACATGCGGGTTTCACATGCCACCAACTCCACATTCACAGGCAACTTCAGCGCCACAGCCGTTTTCAGATAGCCCTCAATGCAAAGGCTCTAGACGCAAATATTGGTGTGAGAGCTAATTCAATCAAGGAAACACTGCATGTTGGTGAAGGGCATATTGAAGAAGGATCAGCCGAGTGGTTCTTGTGGGACAACAACTCCATTTGGCTCACTAACTTCACACACCATCAGGCTTCCAAGCAGCTCTCAAGGAAACTCAGTTTTTCACACTCTATGCTTAGTGCCCTTTGAGTGCCTAGGACTGAAATGAAGCTTGGGTAGAGCATCCCACACAAACGAATGTTCCACATGCGGGTTTCACATGCCACCAACTCACATTCTCAGGTAACTCAACACCACAGCTGTTTTCAGATAGCCCTCAATGCAAAGGCTCTAGACGCAAATATTGGTGTGAGAGCTAATTCAATCAAGGAAACACTGCATGTTGGTGAAGGGCATATTGAAGAGGATCAGCCGAGTGGTTCTTGTGGGAGAACAACTCCATTTGGCTCACTAACTTCACACACCATCAGGCTTCCAAGCAGCTCTCAAGGAAACTCAGTTTTCACACTCTATGCTAGTGTGCCCTTTGAGTGCCTAGGACTGAAATGAACCTGGTAGAGCATCCCACACAAACGAATGCTCCACATGCGGGTTTCACATGCCACCAACTCCACATTCACAGGCAACTTCAGCGCCACAGCCGTTTTCAGATAGCCCTCAATGCAAAGGCTCTAGACGCAAATATTGGTGTGAGAGCTAATTATTCAATCAAGGAAACACTGCATGTTGGTGAAGGGCATATTGAAGAAGGATCAGCCGAGTGGTTCTTGTGGGAGAACAACTCCATTTGGCTCACTAACTTCACACACCATCAGGCTTCCAAGCAGCTCTCAAGGAAACTCAGTTTTCACACTCTATGCTTAGTGCCCTTTGAGTGCATTATCTAGGAATGAGCCTGTAGAGCATCCCACACAAACGAATGCTCCACATGCGGGTTCACATGCCACAACTCCACATTCACAGGCAACTTCAGCGCCACAGCCGTTTTCAGATAGCCCTCAATGCAAAGGCTCTAGACGCAAATATTGGTGTGAGAGCTAATTCAATCAAGGAAACACTGCATGTTGGTGAAGGGCATATTGAAGAAGGATCAGCCGAGTGGTTCTTGTGGGAGAACAACTCATTTGGCTCACTAACTTCACACACCATCAGGCTTCCAAGCAGCTCTCAAGGAAACTCAGTTTTCACACTCTATGCTTAGTGCCATTTTAATGCCTAGGTCTGAAATGAAGCTTGGTGAGCATCCACACAAACGAATGCTCCACATGCGGGTTTCACATGCCAACAACTCCACATTCACAGGCAACTTCAGCGCCACAGCCGTTTTCAGATAGCCCTCAATGCAAAGGCTCTAGACGCAAATATTGGTGTGAGAGCTAATTCAATCATGGAAACACTGCATGTTGGTGAAGGGCATATTGAAGAAGGATCAGCCGAGTGGTTCTTGTGGGACAACAACTCCATTTGGCTCACTAACTTCACACACCATCAGGCTTCCAAGCAGCTCTCAAGAAAACTCAGTTTTCACACTCTATGCTTAGTGCCCTTTGTGTGCCAAGGACTGAAATGAAGCTTGGTCAGCATCCCACACAAACGAATGCTCCACCATGCGGGTTTCACATGCCACCAACTCCACATTCACAGGCAACTTCAGAGCCACAGCCGTTTCAGATAGCTCTCAATGCAAAGGCTCTAGACGCAAATATTGGTGTGAGAGCTAATTGAATCAAGGAAACACTGCATGTTGGTGAAGGGCATATTGAAGAAGGATCAGCCGAGTGGTTCTTGTGGGAGAACAACTCCATTTGGCTCACTAACTTCACACACCATCAGGCTTCCAAGCAGCTCTCAAGGAAACTCAGTTTTCACACTCTATGCTTAGTGCCCTTTGAGTGCATTATCTAGGAATGAGCCTGGTAGAGCATCCCAAACAAACGAATGCTCCACATGCGGGTTTCACATGCCACCAACTCCACATTCACAGGCAACTTCAGCGCCACAGCCGTTTTCAGATAGCCCTCAATGCAAAGGCTCTAGACGCAAATATTGGTGTGAGAGCTAATTCAATCAAGGAAACACTGCATGTTGGTGAAGGACATATTGAAGAAGGATCAGCCGAGTGGTTCTTGTGGGAGAACAACTCCATTTGGCTCACTAACTTCACACACCATCAGGCTTCCAATCAGCTCTCAAGGAAACTCAGTTTTCACACTCTATGCTTAGTGCCCTTTGAGTGCATTATCTAGGAATGAACCTGGTAGAGCATCCCACACAAACGAATGCTCCACATGCGGGTTTCACATGCCACCAACTCCACATTCACAGGCAACTTCAGCGCCACAGCCGTTTTCAGATAGCCCTCAATGCAAAGGCTCTAGACGTAAATATTGGTGTGAGAGCTAATTCAATCAAGGAAACACTGCATGTTGGTGAAGGGCATATTGAAGAAGGATCGGCCGAGTGGTTCTTGTGGAGAACAACTCCATTTGGCTCACTAACTTCACACACCATCAGGCTTCCAAGCAGCTCTCAGGAACTCAGTTTTCACACTCTATGCTTAGTGCCCTTTGTGTGCCTAGGACTGAAATGAAACTTGGTGAGCATCCCACACAAACGAATGCTCCACATGCGGGTTTCACATGCCACCAACTCCACATTCACAGGCAACTTCAGCGCCACAGCCGTTTTCAGATAGCCCTCAATGCAAAGGCTCTAGACGCAAATATTGGTGTGAGAGCTAATTCAATCAAGGAAACACTGCATGTTGGTGAAGGGCATATTGAAGAAGGATCAGCCGAGTGGTTCTTGTGGGAGAAACAACTCCATTTGGCTCACTACTTCACACACCATCAGGCTTCCAAGCAGCTCTCAAGAAAACTCAGTTTTCACACTCTATGCTTAGTGCCCTTTGTGTGCCAAGGACTGAAATGAAGCCTTGGTCAGCGTCCCACACAAACGAATGCTCCACATGCGGGTTTCACATGCCAACAACTCCACATTCACAGGCAACTTCAGCGCCACAGCCGTTTTCAGATAGCCCTCAATGCAAAGGCTCTAGACGCAAATATTGGTGTTAGAGCTAATTGAATCAAGAAACACTGCATGTTGGTGAAGGGCATATTGAAGAAGGATCAGCCGAGTGGTTCTTGTGGAGAACAACTCCATTTGGCTCACTAACTTCACACCACCATCAGGCTTCAAGCAGCTCTCAAGGAAACTCAGTTTTCACACTCTATGCTTAGTGCCCTTTGAGTGCATTATCTAGGAATGAGCCTGGTAGAGCATCCCACACAAACGAATGCTCCACATGCGGGTTTCACATTGCCCACAACGTCCACATTCACAGGCAACTTCAGCGCCACAGCCGTTTTCAGATAGCCCTCAATGCAAAGGCTCTAGACGCAAATATTGGTGTGAGAGCTAATTCAAATCAAGGAAACACTGCATGTTGGTGAAGGGCATATTGAAGAAGGATCAGCCGAGTGGTTCTTGTGGGACAACAACTCATTTGGCTCACTAACTTCACACACCATCAGGCTTCCAAGCAGCTCTCAAGGAAACTCAGTTTTCACACTCTATGCTTAGTGCCCTTTGAGTGCCTAGGACTGAAATGAAGCTTGGTAGAGCATCCCACACAAACGAATGCTCCACATGCGGGTTTCACATGCCACCAACTCCACATTCTCAGGTAACTCACAACACACAGCTGTTTTCAGATAGCCCTCAATGCAAAGGCTCTAGACGCAAATATTGGTGTGAGAGCTAATTCAATCAGGAACACTGCATGTTGGTGAAGGGCATATTGAAGAAGGATCAGCCGAGTGGTTCTTGTGGGAGAACAACTCCATTTGGCTCACTAACTTCACACACCATGCAGGCTTCCAAGCAGCTCTCAAGGATAACTCAGTTTTCACAGCTCTATGCTTAGTGCCCTTTGAGTGCCTAGGACTCGAAATGAACCTGGAAGAGCATCCCACACAAACGAATGCTCCACATGCGGGTTTCACATGCCACCAACTCCACATTCACAGGCAACTTCAGCGCCACAGCCGTTTTCAGATAGCCCTCAATGCAAAGGCTCTAGATGCAAATATTGGTGTTAGAGCTAATTGAATCAAGAAACACTGCATGTTGGTGAAGGGCATATTGAAGAACGGATCAGCCGAGTGGTTCTTGTGGGAGAACAACTCCATTTGGCTCACTAACCTTCACACACCATCAGGCTTCCAAGCAGCTCTCAAGGAAACTCAGTTTTCACACTCTAGTGCTTAGTGCCCTTTGAGTGCATTATCTAGGAATGAGCCTGGTAGAGCATCCCACACAAACGAGATGCTCCACATGCGGGTTTCACATGCCACCAACTCCACATTCACAGGCAACTCAGCGCCACAGCCGTTTTCAGATAGCCCTCAATGCAAAGGCTCTAGACGTCAAATATTGGTCGTGAGAGCA
>NW_026697349.1:0-33045 GCF_030435755.1 Ochotona princeps | reverse complement strand
CCTAGATAATGCACTCAAAGGGCACTAAGCATAGAGTGTGAAAACTGAGTTTCCTTGAGAGCTGCTTGGAAGCCTGATGCTGTGTGTAGTGAGCCAAATGGAGTTGTTCTCCCACAAGAACCACTCGGCTGATCCTTCTTCAATATGCCCTTCACCAACATGCAGTGTTTCCTTGATTGAATTAGCTCTCACACCAATATTTGCGTCTAGAGCCTTTGCATTGAGGGCTATCTGAAAACGGCTGTGGCGCTGAAGTTGCCTGTGAATGTGGAGTTGGTGGCATGTGAAACCCGCATGTGGAGCATTCGTTTGTGTGGGATGCTCTACCAGGTTCATTCCTAGATAATGCACTCAAAGGGCACTAAGCATAGAGTGTGAAAACTGAGTTTCCTTGAGAGCTGCTTGGAAGCCTGATGGTGTGTGAAGTTAGTGAGCCAAATGGAGTTGTTCTCCCACAAGAACCACTCGGCTGATCCTTCTTCAATATGCCCTTCACCAACATGCAGTGTTTCCTTGATTGAATTAGCTCTCACACCAATATTTGCGTCTAGAGCCTTTGCATTGAGGGCTATCTGAAAACGGCTGTGGCGCTGAAGTTGCCTGTGAATGTGGAGTTGGTGGCATGTGAAACCCGCATGTGGAGCATTCGTTTGTGTGGGATGCTCTACCAGGTTCATTTCAGTCCTAGCCATTCAAAGGGCACTAAACATAGAGTGTGAAAACTGAGTTTCCTTGAGAGCTGCTTGGAAGCCTGATGGTGTGTGAAGTTAGTGAGCCAAATGGAGTTGTTCTCCCACAAGAACCACTCGGCTGATCCTTCTTCAATATGCCCTTCACCAACATGCAGTGTTTCCTTGATTGAATTAGCTCTCACACCAATATTTGCGTCTAGAGCCTTTGCATTGAGGGCTATCTGAAAACAGCTGTGGCGCTGAAGTTGCCTGTGAATGTGGAGTTGGTGGCATGTGAAACCCGCATGTGCAGCATTCGTTTGTGTGGGATGCTCTACCAGGTTCTGTCAGGAGCCCTGCACTATAGCCACACTGAAGCCATTTTGAATATAGACCTATGGGACAGTGGAAACCCCCGGTTGGCTAGATGCTTGGGAAAGAAGTTATGAAACTAATCACACGCTTAGCTTCAATTGTTCCTAGCAACTGTTTCAGAATGTGATTGATGATGTACTTACCGACATCTTGTTACTGATTACCTATGCTATTGTTGATATGCTGGTTACTATTGTTGATATGGTGGCTGCTCAAGAACAATCGGTCTTGAGACCATGGCTTGCGTCCCAGTTTCTCTTTCCCTGAGCCTTAGTTACTGAAGAATATAAAAACCCTCAGTTGAAATCAATAAACTGACAGCTTGATCAGACCTACTGTCTTGCTGTCCATTCTTTGTGTCTCTTGTCCCTTCATTCTCTCCTAGGTGGCTGCGACCCCGTTGACTGTCCTGCTGGACAGGACAAATTGGCGCCCAACGTGGATGTGTGCAGACCACCGACAGAGAGAACGCCGTGCCATCATTCATGGAGAGGCCTCTCGTGGTGTCGAAAGGAACACCGGTTGAGCAGTTTCACGGTTGACCCGCCGGAAGTCGAGCTCGTGGGAAATATTCACGGCGCAAATCTTACGGAGACAAGGTAAGATGGGACAAGCATTCTCATAACATGACCTATTCTTGCAAGGTCTTATAGATTCATTCAAGACACGAGGAATTAGGGTGAAAAAGAAAGACCTCAAAACCTTTTTGGATTTTGTTGGTCTGATTTGTTCCTGGCATCCCCAGGACGGTTCTATTGATGAGAAAACTTGGTGTAGAGTAGGTGATTGTTTTAAAGATTATTATGAAGTTTTTGGACCTGAGAAAATTCCTGTTACGGCTTTTAATTATTGGATTTTGATTTATGATATTTTAAAGATTAAGTCTCAGCATCCAGATTTACAGGATCTGGCTTTTGAGGGAGAACAATCTCTTAAAAAGAGTCACTCTCGGCTGTCCACACCTATCCCCTCACCTTCCCCAGGTTCTCGACCATCTTCTGTCATTATAGATATTGAGGCAGAGTCCAATGCCAAGCCCCTTGATCAACTCACCCACCTCCACCTTATGCTTCAGAAGCAGCAGCTCCTTCAGCCCCTGCCTCATTACTACAAGAGGAGCCTATAATAGAACCCCATAAGAGTGAAGCTTCAGCTCTCCCCAAGAAGAGTGTAATATGCTGCCCTGTTATTCAGACCCCTGCACGAGGTGGTGGACACCACGCCACGAACATCAACCACTGCAGTTTAAAGATCTAAAAAATATTAAGCAAGCAGTGAAAGATTATGGCACTCAGACACCTTTTAGCTTTGCCCTTATTGAGTCCTTTTCAGGCATGCATCTCCCACTTCTTTACCCAACCCCTTGGCTGAGAGAGGCGGGGTAAGATAAGCCACTTAAGGTTTAAAAAAAAAAAAAAAGAAAGAAAGAAAAAAGAAAAGGAAAGAAAAATATGTTCTGTAACTTGACGTAACAAAAGTAATCTGATACAGGGTGGTCTAAATCCACTGTTAAAATAATTTAAAGCATGAGATGAACCTATGTGTGCTTGTTTTGCAAAATCTTTCCAGGTTAAAGTATTTTGAAGAAGAGTCTGGAAGTTGCAACAGGTTTGAGAGTTATATGTCTCTGTTCCGACATGTTTGGCGTTTGTGCTTATGTTTGTTTTGTCAATATTCTTGGTGTTCTATTATTTTTGTCCGGACAAAACTAAATTTTGTTTTAATATTCTTTCTCCAGTTGTGTCTTTGTCTTGAATTGTTAAGTTGTTGTTCTTGTTCTGAATTGGGTGCGTGTGTGACTGACAGATGAGATGGGACGGACCATGACTAACCCTTTTTCTCTCTCCTGGTAAATAATTTTAGAGAGGTCTAACAAATTTAACAGGACCTGGCCAGACCAGACTCCCCACCTCCACTGGGAAAAGTTTGTGTGTCATTTTCTTGCTGTTTGGTCTTTAGCTTACAGTGCTGTCCTGGCATTGATTAGGTCTAACAGTATTCAACATGTTCAGTTAAATGCTAAAGGTACTTTTTGTTTAACTCATTTAGACCTCTAAATTCTTCAGAGTTCTAAACCAAGTCTCATGACTTTGGGGGTTCTAGTAGGATCCCTGGAACTCTCAAAGCTTGAGACAAAATTTAAATAATGTACTTGTCATTTAAAATAATTTGGATTATAATCTCACAATATTACAAAATTATGCTAAATTTATTGCATCATATATGCTATTAAAATAGAAGAGCATTTATGTTCATTGGTCAAAATGTTTCCTACTCATGAAATTGATCCAGATTGTAAATTACTTGTGTTCTTACTTACAAGGAAATATGTGAAATTTTGCCTTGCAGGAGAACAACGAATTCTTTAAAGATGTATAGTAAAATGGGTCATAATGTGTATATTTTCTGAATGTTTGCCTTTAAAACAATGTAATTGAAGCCTGATTCCTTGTGAAAAACAACAGTGTTTTAACATCTTCTTTTAAGTAATTCTCATCTTACTGATAACTAAACCTGTTAACTAACTTCAGTAAATTCCAAGGTAGTCTCTCAAGACAACAGCTAAATTTAAGTTTTTTCAGCTCTCTTGACTTCAATAAAACAGAAGTTTAGGGGAAGCTCCAGGCCTATCCGCCATAAAACAAGGAAGGGACATGCTTGGAGTCTGCCCTTTGAAGAATTTGGGATTTGACTTTGTCCCTGTTGTGGTGATTCTTATCTGCCTTCATTTTAAAAGGGAAAAATTTCCAAATCAGCTAGAAGAAGACTGAAAAAACTTCTCTTTCCCAGTTTTGAGGAGGATTTGTGCTAAAATGTGTTTCCATGAATTATGAGAAATGATTGAAAATTGCTTAAAGCCATTGTATTTAAAGTTGGTATCTTTTTATTAAGAAAATGTCTTAAGAAAAGTTGAGGAATGAATCTTGTAAGCTTTACATATAATTGGCTATAATTTTAAAGATACTATTACAACATTGTGTAAGTCTTTAACATTAATACCTAATACATGCTGATGTTAGAATTGATATCTGTATTCAAAAAAAGTTTTTGAAGTGTGCATACATAGCAATGCTAGTAAATACCTAAAAGTAAAAATATCTTCAATTGTGAAAACTGTTAAAAAATGTAAGCATTGAAAAAAAAAAAGAAATTGAAGCATTGAACTTTAAATAGCCTCTGTTTAATGGGTAGCTTTGTCAATTGTCTATCCAGCTTCAGTAAGCTCTATTCTTGTTCCAACCTTTGAGTTTGTTACAGTTCTTAAACAGTTAAGAGATGATTTTATGCACTAATTCCCATGTTTAAGGTTATATCTCCCTTTTGGTGACTGACTAAGGAAATATACATTTTGCCTTTTAGTTAGATAATCCCTTGTGTTCTGTATATTCTCTTTGTTAAATTCTCATGATTTAAAAGAACTGTGTTTAAGAGTATTTTTTGGTATGTATTTACTTTAAAATGTCTGGGTGATCATTTATAAGTGATAAAAATTTTTTTTGATGTGTTGTTTGAATCAGTCTGACTAAATGAATGGATATTGTAATGAGGAATCTTTGATCAGATACTTTAAGAACTCTTGGCATATTTAATAGGTTTAACTCTTTTGGTTCTGGAATTTCTAAATAGGCCCCTAGTAGTCTCAAAGTCAGAAGAATGTGTTTCAAAGGTTGCATCTTTCGGTTAGTGAAATTAATTATAGAACAGATAATTAATTAGATCTGTAAAAAAAAATGGTGGGGGAGGAGGCAATTGCAGAAAAGACATTGGGAAACCTTGCCAGTGGGGAGCCAGGACAGCTAAGTCTAAAAAGTACAAGAGTGTGTAAAATCCAACAGGTGGTATCACAGAGCTAAACATAGATACTTTGTTTTCTAGGATTCCAGCAAGCCTATTGTATCCATTAAAGCTAAAGTTTAATTGTAAACTATAGATATGGTTTATTCAGATTACTAAGAGCAAAATGTAATTCTAAACAATTGGTAACTTGAACATACTTAACAGAATTCTCAAGTAGCTGTTACAAAAGCTGTTTTGTTTTATGTGTGTTATCTGATATGCATGTGCATGTTTATGAATGAAAATTGCTAAGCTAAATCCTTTTTAAAAATTATGTATAGATGCATAATTAGGCTCTTAGAGAGTCATGTCTGTTACTGTTTTCTCAGGACCTACAAGATCTGTTCAGCTCAATAGTTCTGCATGATTTTAAATGGACTTACTGCTAGCGTACAGTTTCAAGATTGGCCATGGGAGCCCAAATCCTCATAAGCTAGATGGAAAATATATGAGTATATGTATGCAAGTGTTTAATGATAACTCAGATGTCAGAGAATGTTAAAATGCTCCAACATGGGAAACAGTTCTTACAGCAGACTCATAGACTGTCAATTTTAAGAAGCACTCAGTGGCCTCAGAATCAGCCCAAAAGGCATTCTGATCTGACAGGAGAGCCAGCAAGAGAGCAAGCATATCAGGTGTGGAATGCCAGGACACTGCTGCTAAGAGTGTCCCTCCGTGAAGGAACTCAGTGGTCCACGCCCCAGTGCAAAGAAGCAACCACCGAGGATGGTTGTGCTCTTTTCTCAATGGAGGAGAGAACTTCCACTTTGTGTGTTGCCAGGTCTGATGGGGTTGTTGTTGATTCAAGAGGCTTCCACAGCCTAAACATTGCGTGTCTGGAGCCTCAGGTGATAACTGACGTCACATATAAGAGTGCTAATTTGTTAAATCCACTAGAGTCACTGTGTACACTGACTTCCCATGCAGGACCATATATTTAGAGTTATAGTAAAAGTAATAGTACATCTTGCTGTATTTTAGTATAAAGATTTATCATCTCAGTTTTGGTTAGGTCTGAATATTTAACTCTTTTGCTCTAAGAAGTCAGTTTGCATTTACCTGTCCTGTGATGGTCTTATATCCTGATGCTGTATGCTAATCCTTGCATTGTTACTGTGCCTTCTGATTGATCTAGGTTAGCAATTTCATGCAGCTAAAAGAAGGTTCATGTGTTCCATTGAGCTCATTGAATATGTTCCAAAATTTGAGACTTCAAGGAGTTAATTTAGACAGATGTAAATCTAGTCCACAGTCTTAAATTAAATTTTATTCTGACAAAGATTGAAACCTAACAATTCTTTTACATCTAAGTTCTGAAGCTCAAGTATTCAAACTGCTAACTGAACTCACAACCTGCTAGGCTGGGAAAGTTAACTATGTTATGTCTTGTTATTTAGACTTCAAGAAAGAGAAACCTTTCAAGTGCCAGAATGTACATCGAACACCTAATGACTTCTGCCTTCTATCAGGAACCACTAGATGGATCCCCTACAGCTGCTGTTACCCAACGGCGCCCCCCCCTCAGCAGGAAGTAGTTAAGAACAGATGACGGCGTCCCTTTTCCCTAAAAGCAGCTGGGGTCCATTTCTCTGTTTGGAAATGTAGGAGTTAGATGGGATAATGGGCAGTTAGGGCCTCCAGTTCCTGGTAAAACTGTCTTGTGTACATGTAACAATGTTAGTGTTATGAGATTCTTGAATGTTAGTAGTTTCAACAATACTTGTACATTGTTAAGTATGTCTTTTTGAATTTCACCAGTCAGCTACTCCCCAATATACCATCATATATGTGTCACTCCAGTAAAAGTCCATAATGTTTTGGCCAGAGTGATAAAAATCAATCAATACCTCCAGGGACAATGTTCTAGTGCCTTCCTAAATTTCACCAGTCAGTTAGCCACCAGTATAATTAAAGTAAATGAGACCCAAGTTCCACCCATGTCAGGAGAAGTTATTCTAAATGGCATTAAACTGGCAGCCTGCATATTCAAGGCATGGAGCAGGATGATGGCCTTAGAAACCTTGATGGTTGCTGTGCTAGTAGTCGCCATGCTCTTCCTGTACTGCATGCGCAAACAGCAGGCCTGGGAGCAAGTTGTCATTGGACAAGTCATGATGGCACTGGCTGTGGAAAATCCTAGCACTCAAGTTTGGCTGAGCATGATGTGTTAATAGGTGATCAGAGATGGATAAGATCTGACGAGACTCTCCAAGTGATAACCCCCCACATCATGCCATGCGGCTCCAGTCTTCAAAGAGGCTTGTCTAATATAATGGGGCACAGCCTTTGCCAGATAAGTGTTTAGCCAATGACGGGCACCTTTCTGATACCCCACCAACCTAAGACAGGGAGCCCTGGATGACTGGCAGGGCTGCCCAGAGACGGGTAAGAGCTGAGGGTCCCTCAGAATGAACCTAAGACAGGCAGCGCTTATCTTGCTTCACAAACCTTTCTCTTTTCGCCGCTTTCATTGATATATAGAAAAAAGGGGGAGATGTCAGGAGCCGTGCACTATAGCCACACTGAAGCCATTTTGAATATAGACCTATGGGACAGTGGAAACCCCCGGTTGGCTAGATGCTTGGGAAAGAAGTAATGAAACTAATCACACGATTAGCTTCAATTGTTCCTAGCAACTGTTTCAGAATGTGATTGATGCTGTACTTACCGACATCTTGTTACTGATTACCTATGCTATTGTTGATATGCTGGTTACTATTGTTGATATGGTGGCTGCTCAAGAACAATCGGTCTTGAGACCATGGCTTGCGTCCCAGTTTCTCTTTCCCTGAGCCTTAGTTACTGAAGAATATAAAAACCCTCAGTTGAAATCAATAAACTGACAGCTTGATCAGACCTACTGTCTTGCTGTCCATTCTTTGTGTCTCTTGTCCCTTCATTCTCTCCTAGGTGGCTGCGACCCCGTTGACTGTCCTGCTGGACAGGACAAGGTTCATTCCTAGATAATGCACTCAAAGGGCACTAAGCATACAGTGTGAAAACTGAGTTTCCTTGAGAGCTGCTTGGAAGCCTGATGGTGTGTGAAGTTAGTGAGCCAAATGGAGTTGTTCTCCCACAAGAACCACTCGGCTGATCCTTCTTCAATATGCCCTTCACCAACATGCAGTGTTTCCTTGATTGAATTAGCTCTCACACCAATATTTGCGTCTAGAGCCTTTGCATTGAGGGCTATCTGAAAACGGCTGTGGCGCTGAAGTTGCCTGTGAATGTGGAGTTGGTGGCATGTGAAACCCGCATGTGGAGCATTCGTTTGTGTGGGATGCTCTACCACGTTCATTTCAGTCCTAGCCATACAAAGGGCACTAAGCATAGAGTGTGAAAACTGAGTTTCCTTGAGAGCTGCTTGGAAGCCTGATGGTGTGTGAAGTTAGTGAGCCAAATGGAGTTGTTCTTCCACAAGTACCACTCGGCTGGTTCTTCTTCAATATGCCCTTCACCAACATGCAGTGTTTCCTTGATTGAATTAGCTCTCACACCAATATTTGCGTCTAGAGCCTTTGCATTGAGGGCTATCTGAAAACGGCTGTGGCGCTGAAGTTGCCTGTGAATGTGGAGTTGGTGGCATGTGAAACCCGCATGTGGAGCATTCGTTTGTGTGGGATGCTCTACCAGGTTCATTTCAGTCCTAGCCATACAAAGGGCACTAAGCATAGAGTGTGAAAACTGAGTTTCCTTGAGAGCTGCTTGGAAGCCTGATGGTGTGTGAAGTTAGTGAGCCAAATGGAGTTGTTCTTCCACAAGTACCACTCGGCTGGTTCTTCTTCAATATGCCCTTCACCAACATGCAGTGTTTCCTTGATTGAATTAGCTCTCACACCAATATTTGCGTCTAGAGCCTTTGCATTGAGGGCTATCTGAAAACGGCTGTGGCGCTGAAGTTGCCTGTGAATGTGGAGTTGGTGGCATGTGAAACCCGCATGTGGAGCATTCGTTTGTGTGGGATGCTCTACCAGGTTCATTCCTAGATAATGCACTCAAAGGGCACTAAGCATAGAGTGTGAAACCTGAGTTTCCTTGAGAGCTGCTTGGAAGCCTGATGGTGTGTGAAGTTAGTGAGCCAAATGGAGTTGTTCTCCCACAAGAACCACTCGGCTGATTCTTCTTCAATATGCCCTTCACCAACATGCAGTGTTTCCTTGATTGAATTAGCTCTCACACCAATATTTGCGTCTAGAGCCTTTGCATTGAGGGCTATCTGAAAACGGCTGTGGCGCTGAAGTTGCCTGTGAATGTGGAGTTGGTGGCATGTGAAACCCGCATGTGGAGCATTCGTTTGTGTGGGATGCTCTACCAGGTTCATTGCTAGATAATGCACTCAAAGGGCACTAAGCATAGAGTGTGAAAACTGAGTTTCCTTGAGAGCTGCTTGGAAGCCTGATGGTGTGTGAAGTTAGTGAGCCAAATGGAGTTGTTCTCCCACAAGAACCACTCGGCTGATTCTTCTTCAATATGCCCTTCACCAACATGCAGTGTTTCCTTGATTGAATTAGCTCTCACACCAATATTTGCGTCTAGAGCCTTTGCATTGAGGGCTATCTGAAAACGGCTGTGGCGCTGAAGTTGCCTGAGAATGTGGAGTTGGTGGCATGTGAAACCCGCATGTGGAGCATTCGTTTTTGTGGGATGCTGACCAAGCTTCATTTCAGTCCTAGGCACACATAGAGCACTAAGCATAGAGTGTGAAAACTGAGTTTCCTTGAGAACTGCTTGGAAGCCTGATGGTGTGTGAAATTAGTGAGCCAAATGGAGTTGTTCTCCCACAAGAACCACTCGGCTGATCCTTCTTCAATATGCCCTTCACCAAC
Source organism: Ochotona princeps (assembly GCF_030435755.1). Taxonomy (NCBI): domain Eukaryota; kingdom Metazoa; phylum Chordata; class Mammalia; order Lagomorpha; family Ochotonidae; genus Ochotona; species Ochotona princeps. The sequence goes on along the minus strand of NW_026697349.1, from coordinate 23,333 downwards.
ATGCAGTGTTTCCTTGATTGAATTAGCTCTCACACCAATATTTGCGTCTAGAGCCTTTGCATTGAGGGCTATCTGAAAACGGCTGTGGCGCTGAAGTTGCCTGTGAATGTGGAGTTGGTGGCATGTGAAACCCGCATGTGGAACATTCGTTTGTGTGGGATGCTCTACCAGGTTCATTCCTAGATACTGCATTCAAAGGGCACTAAACATAGAGTGTGAAAACTGAGTTTCCTTGAGAGCTGCTTGGAAGCCTGATGGTGTGTGAAGTTAGTGAGCCAAATGGAGTTGTTCTCCCACAAGAACCACTCGGCTGATCCTTCTTCAATATGCCCTTCACCAACATGCAGTGTTTCCTTGATTGAATTAGCTCTCACACCAATATTTGCGTCTAGAGCCTTTGCATTGAGGGCTATCTGAAAACGGCTGTGGCGCTGAAGTTGCCTGTGAATGTGGAGTTGGTGGCATGTGAAACCCGCATGTGGAGCATTCGTTTGTGTGGGATGCTCTACCAGGTTCATTCCTAGATAATGCACTCAAAGGGCACTAAGCATAGAGTGTGAAAACTGAGTTTCCTTGAGAGCTGCTTGGAAGCCTGATGGTGTGTGAAGTTAGTGAGCCAAATGTAGTTGTTCTCCCACAAGAACCACTCGACTGATCCTTCTTCAATATGCCCTTCACCAACATGCAGTGTTTCCTTGATTGAATTAGCTCTCACACCAATATTTGCGTCTAGAGCCTTTGCATTGAGGGCTATCTGAAAACGGCTGTGGCGCTGAAGTTGCCTGTGAATGTGGAGTTGGTGGCATGTGAAACCCGCATGTGGAGCATTCGTTTGTGTGGGATGCTCTACCAGGTTCATTTCATTCCTAGCCATACAAAGGGCACTAAGCATAGAGTGTGAAAACTGAATTTCCTTGAGAGCTGCTTGGAAGCCTGATGGTGTGTGTAGTGAGCCAAATGGAGTTGTTCTCCCACAAGAACCACTCGACTGATCCTTCTTCAATATGCCCTTCACCAACATGCAGTGTTTCCTTGATTGAATTAGCTCTCACACCAATATTTGCGTCTAGAGCCTTTGCATTGAGGGCTATCTGAAAACGGCTGTGGCGCTGAAGTTGCCTGTGAATGTGGAGTTGGTGGCATGTGAAACCCGCATGTGGAGCATTCGTTTGTGTGGGATGCTCTCCAAGCTTCATTTCAGTCCTAGGCACTCAACGGGCACTAAGCATAGAGTGTGAAAACTAAGTTTCCTTGAGAGCTGCTTGGAAGCCTGATGGTGTGTGAAGTTAGTGAGCCAAATGGAGTTGTTCTCCCACAAGAACCACTCGTCTGATCCTTCTTCAATATGCCCTTCACCAACATGGAGTGTTTCCTTGATTGAATTAGCTCTCACACCAATATTTGCGTCTAGAGCCTTTACATTGAGGGCTATCAGAAAACGGCTGTGGCGCTGAAGTTGCCTGTGAATGTGGAGTTGGTGGCATGTGAAACTCGCATGTGGAGCATTCGTTTGTGTGGGATGCTCTACCAGGTTCATTCCTAGATAATGCACTCAAAGGGCACTAAGCATAGAGTGTGAAAACTGAGTTTCCTTGAGAGCTGCTTGGAAGCCTGATGGTGTGTGAAGTTAGTGAGCCAAATGGAGTTGTTCTCCCACAAGAACCACTCGGCTGATTCTTCTTCAATATGCCCTTCACCAACATGCAGTGTTTCCTTGATTGAATTAGCTCTCACACCAATATTTGCGTCTAGAGCCTTTGCATTGAGGGCTATCTGAAAACGGCTGTGGCGCTGAAGTTGCATGTGAATGTGGAGTTGGTGGCATGTGAAACCCGCATGTGGAGCATTCGTTTGTGTGGGATGCTCTACCAGGTTCATTCCTAGATAATGCACTCAAATTGCACTAAGCATAGAGTGTGAAAACTGAGTTTCCTTGAGAGCTGCTTGGAAGCCTGATGGTGTGTGAAGTTAGTGAGCCAAATGGAGTTGTTCTCCCACAAGAACCACTCGGCTGATCCTTCTTCAATATGCCCTTCACCAACATGCAGTGTTTCCTTGATTGAATTAGCTCTCACACCAATATTTGCGTCTAGAGCCTTTGCATTGAGGGCTATCTGAAAACGGCTGTGGCGCTGAAGTTGCCTGTGAATGTGGAGTTGGTGGCATGTGAAACCCGCATGTGGAGCATTCGTTTGTGTGGGATGCTCTACCAGGTTCATTCCTAGATAATGCACTCAAAGGGCACTAAGCATACAGTGTGAAAACTGAGTTTCCTTGAGAGCTGCTTGGAAGCCTGATGGTGTGTGAAGTTAGTGAGCCAAATGGCGTTGTTCTCCCACAAGTACCACTCGGCTGATCCTTCTTCAATATGCCCTTCACCAACATGCAGTGTTTCCTTGATTGAATTAGCTCTCACACCAATATTTGCGTCTAGAGCCTTTGCATTGAGGGCTATCTGAAAACGGCTGTGGCGCTGAAGTTGCCTGTGAATGTGGAGTTGGTGGCATGTGAAACCCGCATGTGGAGCATTCGTTTGTGTGGAATGCTCTACCAGGTTCATTCCTAGATAATGCACTCAAAGGGCACTAAGCATGGAGTGTGAAAACTGAGTTTCCTTGAGAGCTGCTTGGAAGCCTGATGGTGTGTGAAGTTAGTGAGCCAAATGGAGTTGTTCTCCCACAAGAACCACTCGGCTGATCCTTCTTCAATATGCCCTCCACCAACATGCAGTGTTTCCTTGATTGAATTAGCTCTCACACCAATATTTGCGTCTAGAGCCTTTGCATTGAGGGCTATCTGAAAACGGCTGTGGCGCTGAAGTTGCCTGTGAATGTGGAGTTGGTGGCATGTGAAACCCGCATGTGGAGCATTCGTTTGTGTGGGATGCTCTCCAAGCTTCATTTCAGTCCTAGGCACTCCTAGGGCACTAAGAATAGAGTGTGAAAACTGAGTTTCCTTGAGAGCTGCTTGGAAGCCTGATGGTGTGTGAAGTTAGTTAGCCAAATGGAGTTGTTCTCCCACAAGAACCACTCGGCTGATCCTTCTTCAATATGCACTTCACCAACATGCAGTGTTTCCTTGATTGAATTAGCTCTCACACCAATATTTGCGTCTAGAGCCTTTGCATTGAGGGCTATCTGAAAACGGCTGTGGCGCTGAAGTTGCCTGTGAATGTGGAGTTGGTGGCATGTGAAACCCGCATGTGGAGCATTCGTTTGTGTGGGATGCTCTACCAGGTTCATTCCTAGATAATGCACTCAAAGGGCACCAAACATAGAGTGTGAAAACTGAGTTTCCTTGAGAGCTGCTTGGAAGCCTGATGGTGTGTGAAGTTAGTGAGCCAAATGGAGTTGTTCTCCCACAAGAACCACTCGGCTGATCCTTCTTCAATATGCCCTTCACCAACATGCAGTGTTTCCTTGATTGAATTAGCTCTCACACCAATATTTGCGTCTAGAGCCTTTGCATTGAGGGCTATCTGAAAACGGCTGTGGCGCTGAAGTTGCCTGTGAATGTGGAGTTGGTGGCATGTGAAACCCGCATGTGGAGCATTCGTTTGTGTGGAATGCTCTACCAGGTTCATTCCTAGATAATGCACTCAAAGGGCACTAAGCATGGAGTGTGAAAACTGAAGTTCCTTGAGAGCTGCTTGGAAGCCTGATGGTGTGTGAAGTTAGTGAGCCAAATGGAGTTGTTCTCCCACAAGAACCACTCGGCTGATCCTTCTTCAATATGCCCTCCACCAACATGCAGTGTTTCCTTGATTGAATTAGCTCTCACACCAATATTTGCGTCTAGAGCCTTTGCATTGAGGGCTATCTGAAAACGGCTGTGGCGCTGAAGTTGCCTGTGAATGTGGAGTTGGTGGCATGTGAAACCCCAGGTGGAACATTCGGTTGTGTGGGATGCTCTACCAGGTTCATTCCTAGATAATGCACTCAAAAGGCACTAAACAAAGAGTGTGAAAACTGAGTTTCCTTGAGAGCTGCTTGGAAGCCTGATGGTGTGTGACGTTAGTGAGCCAAATGGAGTTGTTCTCCCACAAGAACCACTCGGCTGATCCTTCTTCAATATGCCCTTCACCAACATGCAGTGTTTCCTTGATTGAATTAGCTCTCACACCAATATTTGCGTCTAGAGCCTTTGCATTGAGGGCTCCCTGAAAACGGCTGTGGCGCTGAAGTTGCCTGTGAATGTGGAGTTGGTGGCATGTGAAACCCGCATGTGGAGCATTCGTTTGTGTGTAATGCTTACCAAGCTTCATTTCAGTCCTAGGCACACATAGAGCACTAAGCATAGAGTGTGAAAACTGAGTTTCCTTGAGAGCTGCTTGGAAGCCTGATGGTGTGTGAAGTTAGTGAGCCAAATGGAGTTGTTCTCCCACAAGAACCACTCGGCTGATTCTTCTTCAATATGCCCTTCACCAACATGCAGTGTTTCCTTGATTGAATTAGCTCTCACACCAATATTTGCGTCTAGAGCCTTTGCATTGAGGGCTATCTGAAAACGGCTGTGGCGCTGAAGTTGCCTGTGAATGTGGAGTTGGTGGCATGTGAAACTTGCATGTGGAACATTCGTTTGTGTGGGATGCTGACCAAGATTCATTTCAGTCTTAGGCACACATAGAGCACTAAGCATAGAGTGTGAAAACTGAGTTTCCTTGAGAGCTGCTTGGAAGCCTGATGGTGTGTGAAGTTAGTGAGCCAAATGGAGTTGTTCTCCCACAAGAACCACTCGGCTGATTCTTCTTCAATATGCCCTTCACCAACATGCAGTGTTTCCTTGATTGAATTAGCTCTCACACCAATATTCGCGTCTAGAGCCTTTGCATAGAGGGCTATCTGAAAACGGCTGTGGCGCTGAAGTTGCCTGTGAATGTGGAGTTGGTGGCATGTGAAACCCGCATGTGGAGCATTCGTTTGTGTGGGATGCTCTACCAGGTTCATTCCTAGATAATGCACTCAAAGGGCACTAAGCATACAGTGTGAAAACTGAGTTTCCTTGAGAGCTGCTTGGAAGCCTGATGGTGTGTGACGTTAGTGAGCCAAATGGAGTTGTTCTCTCACAAGAACCACTCGGCTGATCCTTCTTCAATATGCCCTTCACCAACATGCAGTGTTTCCTTGATTGAATTAGCTCTCACACCAATATTTGCGTCTAGAGCCTTTGCATTGAGGGCTATCTGAAAATGGCTGTGGCGCTGAAGTTGCCTGTGAATGTGGAGTTGGTGGCATGTGAAACCCGCATGTGGAACATTCGTTTGTGTGGGATGCTCTACCAGGTTCATTCCTAGATAATGCACTCAAAAGGCACTAAACAAAGAGTGTGAAAACTGAGTTTCCTTGAGAGCTGCTTGGAAGCCTGATGGTGTGTGACGTTAGTGAGCCAAATGGAGTTGTTCTCCCACAAGAACCACTCGGCTGATCCTTCTTCAATATGCCCTTCACCAACATGCAGTGTTTCCTTGATTGAATTAGCTCTCACACCAATATTTGCGTCTAGAGCCTTTGCATTGAGGGCTATCTGAAAACGGCTGCGGCGCTGAAGTTGCCTGAGAATGTGGAGTTGGTGGCATGTGAAACCCGCATGTGGAGTATTCGTTTGTTTGGGATGCTGACCAAGCTTCATTTCAGTCCTAGGCACACATAGTTCACTAAGCATAGAGTGTGAAAACTGAGATTCCTTGAGAGCTCCTTGGAAGCCTGATGGTGTGTGAAGTTAGTGAGCCAAATGGAGTTGTTCTCCCACAAGAACCACTCGGCTGATTCTTCTTCAATATGCCCTTCACCAACATGCAGTGTTTCCTTGATTGAATTAGCTCTCACACCAATATTCGCGTCTAGAGCCTTTGCATTGAGGGCTATCTGAAAACGGCTGTGGCGCTGAAGTTGCCTGTGAATGTGGAGTTGGTGGCATGTGAAAACCGCATGTGGAGCATTCGTTTGTGTGGGATGCTCTACCAGGTTCATTCCTAGATAATGCACTCAAAGGGCACTAAGCATAGAGTGTGAAAATTGAGTTTCCTTGAGAGCTGCTTGGAAGCCTGATGGTGTGTGAAGTTAGTGAGCCAAATGGAGTTGTTCTCCCACAAGAACCACTCGGCTGATCCTTCTTCAATATGCCCTTCACCAACATGCAGTGTTTCCTTGATTGAATTAGCTCTCACACCAATATTTGCGTCTAGAGCCTTTGCATTGAGGGCTATCTGAAAACGGCTGTGGCGCTGAATTTGCCTGAGAATGTGGAGTTGGTGGCATGTGAAACCCGCATGTGGAACATTCGTTTGTGTGGGATGCTGACCAAGCTTCATTTCAGTCCTAGGCACACATAGAGCACTAAGCATAGAGTGTGAAAACTGAGTTTCCTTGAGAGCTGCTTGGAAGCCTGATGGTGTGTGAAGTTAGTGAGCCAAATGGAGTTGTTCTCCCACAAGAACCACTCGGCTGATTCTTCTTCAATATGCCCTTCACCAACATGCAGTGTTTCCTTGATTGAATTAGCTCTCACACCAATATTTGCGTCTAGAGCCTTTGCATTGAGGGCTATCTGAAAACGGCTGTGGCGCTGAAGTTGCCTGTGAATGTGGAGTTGGTGGCATGTGAAACCCGCATGTGGAGCATTCGTTTGTGTGGGATGCTCTACCAGGTTCATTTCAGTCCTAGACATACAAAGGGCACTAAGCATAAAGTGTGAAAACTGAGTTTCCTTGAGAGCTGCTTGGAAGCCTGATGGTGTGTGAAGTTAGTGAGCCAAATGGAGTTGTTCTCCCACAAGAACCACTCGGCTGATCCTTCTTCAATATGCCCTTCACCAACATGCAGTGTTTCCTTGATTGAATTAGCTCTCACACCAATATTTGCGTCTAGAGCCTTTGCATTGAGGGCTATCTGAAAACGGCTGTGGCGCTGAAGTTGCCTGTGAATGTGGAGTTGGTGGCATGTGAAACCCGCATGTGGAGCATTCGTTTGTGTGGGATGCTCTACCAGGTTCATTTCAGTCCTAGAAATACAAAGGGCACTAAGCATAAAGTGTGAAAACTGAGTTTCCTTGAGAGCTGCTTGGAAGCCTGATGGTGTGTGAAGTTAGTGAGCCAAATGGAGTTGTTCTCCCACAAGAACCACTCGGCTGATCCTTCTTCAATATGCCCTTCACCAACATGCAGTGTTTCCTTGATTGAATTAGCTCTCACACCAATATTTGCGTCTAGAGCCTTTGCATTGAGGGCTATCTGAAAACGGCTGTGGCGCTGAAGTTGCCTGTGAATGTGGAGTTGGTGGCATGTGAAACCCGCATGTGGAGCATTCATTTGGGTGGGATGCTCTACCAGGTTCATTCCTAGATAATGCATTCAAAGGGCACTAAGCATAGAATGTGAAAACTGAGTTTCCTTGAGAGCTGCTTGGAAGCCTGATGGTGTGTGAAGTTAGTGAGCCAAATGGAGTTGTTCTCCCACAAGAACCACTCGGCTGATCCTTCTTCAATATGCCCTTCACCAACATGCAGTGTTTCCTTGATTGAATTAGCTCTCACACCAATATTTGCGTCTAGAGCCTTTGCATTGAGGGCTATCTGAAAACGGCTGTGGCGCTGAAGTTGCCTGTGAATGTGGAGTTGGTGGCATGTGAAACCCGCATGTGGAGCATTCGTTTGTGTGGGATGCTCTACCAGGTTCATTTCAGTCCTAGCCATACAAAGGGCACTAAGCATAGAGTGTGAAAACTGAGTTTCCTTGAGAGCTGCTTGGAAGCCTAATGTTGTGTGAAGTTAGTGAGCCAAATGGAGTTGTTCTCCCACAAGAACCACTCGGCTGATCCTTCTTCAATATGCCCTTCACCAACATGCAGTGTTTCCTTGATTGAATTAGCTCTCACACCAATATTTGCGTCTAGAGCCTTTGCATTGAGGGCTATCTGAAAACGGCTGTGGCGCTGAAGTTGCCTGTGAATGTGGAGTTGGTGGCATGTGAAACCCGCATGTGGAGCATTCGTTTGTATGAAGCTGACCAAGCTTCATTTCAGTCCTAGGCACAGATAGAGCACTAAGCATAGAGTGTGAAAACTGAGTTTCCTTGAGAGCTGCTTGGAAGCCTGATGGTGTGTGAAGTTCGTGAGCCAAATGGAGTTGTTCTCCCACAAGAACCACTCGGCTGATTCTTCTTCAATATGCCCTTCACCAACATGCAGTGTTTCCTTGATTGAATTAGCTCTCACACCAATATTTGCGTCTAGAGCCTTTGCATTGAGGGCTATCAGAAAACAGCTGTGGCGCTGAAGTTGCCTGTGAATGTGGAGTTGGTGGCATGTGAAACCCGCATGTGGAGCATTCGTTTGTGTGGGATGCTCTACCAGGTTCATTCCTAGATAATGCACTCAAAGTGTACTAAGCATGGAGTGTGAAAACTGAGTTTCCTTGAGAGCTGCTTGGAAGCCTGATGGTGTGTGAAGTTAGTGAGCCAAATGGAGTTGTTCTCCCACAAGAACCACTCGGCTGATCCTTCTTCAATATGCCCTTCACCAACATGCAGTGTTTCCTTGATTGAATTAGCTCTCACACCAATATTTGCGTCTAGAGCCTTTGCATTGAGGGCTATCTGAAAACGGCTGTGGCGCTGAAGTTGCCTGTGAATGTGGAGTTGGTGGCATGTGAAACCCGCATGTGGAGCATTCGTTTGTGTGGGATGCTCTACCAGGTTCATTCCTAGATAATGCACTCAAAGGGCACTAAGCATAGAGTGTGAAAATTGAGTTTCCTTGAGAGCTGCTTGGAAGCCTGATGGTGTGTGAAGTTAGTGAGCCAAATGCAATGAGTTGTTCTCCCACAAGAACCACTCGGCTGATCCTTCTTCAATATGCCCTTCACCAACATGCAGTGTTTCCTTGATTGAATTAGCTCTCACACCAATATTTGCGTCTAGAGCCTTTGCATTGAGGGCTATCTGAAAACGGCTGTGGCGCTGAAGTTGCCTGTGAATGTGGAGTTGGTGGCATGTGAAACCCGCATGTGGAGCATTCGTTTGTGTGGGATGCTATACCAGGTTCATTTCAGTCCAAGCCATACAAAGGGCACTAAGCATAAAGTGTGAAAACTGAGTTTCCTTGAGAGCTGCTTGGAAGCCTGATGGTGTGTGAAGTTAGTGAGCCAAATGGAGTTGTTCTCCCACAAGAACCACTCAGCTGATCCTTCTTCAATATGCCCTTCACCAACATGCAGTGTTTCCTTGATTGAATTAGCTCTCACACCAATATTTGCGTCTAGAGCCTTTGCATTGAGGGCTATCTGAAAACGGCTGTGGCGCTGAAGTTGCCTGTGAATGTGGAGTTGGTGGCATGTGAAACCCGCATGTGGAGCATTCGTTTGTGTGGGATGCTCTACCAGGTTCATTCCTAGATAATGCATTCAAAGGGCACTAAACATAGAGTGTGAAAACTGAGTTTCCTTGAGAGCTGCTTGGAAGCCTGATGGTGTGTGAAGTTAGTGAGCCAAATGGAGTTGTTCTCCCACAAGAACCACTCGGCTGATCCTTCTTCAATATGCCCTTCACCAACATGCAGTGTTTCCTTGATTGAATTAGCTCTCACACCAATATTTGCGTCTAGAGCCTTTGCATTGAGGGCTATCTGAAAACGGCTGTGGCGCTGAAGTTGCCTGTGAATGTGGAGTTGGTGGCATGTGAAACCCGCATGTGGAGCATTCGTTTGTGTGGGATGCTCTACCAGGTTCATTCCTAGATAATGCACTCAAAGGGCACTAAACATAGAGTGTGAAAACTGAGTTTCCTTGAGAGCTGCTTGGAAGCCTGATGGTGTGTGAAGTTAGTGAGCCAAATGGAGTTGTTCTCCCACAAGAACCACTCGGCTGATCCTTCTTCAATATGCCCTTCACCAACATGCAGTGTTTCCTTGATTGAATTAGCTCTCACACCAATATTTGCGTCTAGAGCCTTTGCATTGAGGGCTATCTGAAAACGGCTGTGGCGCTGAAGTTGCCTGTGAATGTGGAGTTGGTGGCATGTGAAACCCGCATGTGGAGCATTCGTTTGTGTGGGATGCTCTACCAGGTTCATTCCTAGATAATGCACTCAAAGGGCACTAAGCATAGAGTGTGAAAACTGAGTTTCCTTGAGAGCTGCTTGGAAGCCTGATGGTGTGTGAAGTTAGTGAGCCAAATGGAGTTGTTCTCCCACAAGAACCACTCGGCTGATCCTTCTTCAGTATGCCCTTCACCAACATGCAGTGTTTCCTTGATTGAATTAGCTCTCACACCAATATTTGCATCTAGAGCCTTTGCATTGAGGGCTATCTGAAAACGGCTGTGGCGCTGAAGTTGCCTGTGAATGTGGAGTTGGTGGCATGTGAAACCCGCATGTGGAGCATTCGTTTGTGTGGGATGCTCTACCAGGTTCATTTCAGTCCAAGCCATACAAAGGGCACTAAGCATAATGTGTGAAAACTGAGTTTCCTTGAGAGCTGCTTGGAAGCCTGATGGTGTGAGAAGTTAGTGAGCCAAATGGAGTTGTTCTCCCACGAGAACCACTCAGCTGATCCTTCTTCAATATGCCCTTCACCAACATGCAGTGTTTCCTTGATTGAATTAGCTCTCACACCAATATTTGCGTCTAGAGCCTTTGCATTGAGGGCTATCTGAAAACGGCTGTGGCGCTGAAGTTGCCTGTGAATGTGGAGTTGGTGGCATGTGAAACCCGCATGTGGAGCATTCGTTTGTGTGGGATGCTCTACCAGGTTCATTCCTAGATAATGCATTCAAAGGGCACTAAACATAGAGTGTGAAAACTGAGTTTCCTTGAGAGCTGCTTTGAAGCCTGATGGTGTGTGAAGTTAGTGAGCCAAATGGAATTGTTCTCCCACAAGAACCACTTGGCTGATCCTTCTTCAATATGCCCTTCACCAACATGCAGTGTTTCCTTGATTGAATTAGCTCTCACACCAATATTTGCGTCTAGAGCCTTTGCATTGAGGGCTATCTGAAAACGGCTGTGGCGCTGAAGTTGCCTGTGAATGTGGAGTTGGTGGCATGTGAAAACCGCATGTGGAGCATTCGTTTGTGTGGGATGCTCTACCAGGTTCATTCCTAGATAATGCACTCAAAGGGCACTAAGCATAGAGTGTGAAAACTGAGTTTCCTTGAGAGCTGCTTGGAAGCCTGATGGTGTGTGAAGTTAGTGAGCCAAATGGAGTTGTTCTCCCACAAGAACCACTCGGCTGATCCTTCTTCAATATGCCCTTCACCAACATGCAGTGTTTCCTTGATTGAATTAGCTCTCACACCAATATTTGCGTCTAGAGCCTTTGCATTGAGGGCTATCTGAAAACGGCTGTGGCGCTGAAGTTGCCTGTGAATGTGGAGTTGGTGGCATGTGAAACCCGCATGTGGAGCATTCGTTTGTGTGGGATGCTCTACCAGGTTCATTCCTAAATAATGCATTTAAAGGGCACTAAACATAGAGTGTGAAAACTGAGTTTCCTTGAGAGCTGCTTGGAAGCCTGATGGTGTGTGAAGTTAGTGAGCCAAATGGAATTGTTCTCCCACAAGAACCACTTGGCTGATCCTTCTTCAATATGCCCTTCACCAACATGCAGTGTTTCCTTGATTGAATTAGCTCTCACACCAATATTTGCGTCTAGAGCCTTTGCATTGAGGGCTATCTGAAAACGGCTGTGGCGCTGAAGTTGCCTGTGAATGTGGAGTTGGTGGCATGTGAAACCCGCATGTGGAGCATTCGTTTGTGTGGGATGTTCTACCAGGTTCATTCCTAGATAATGCACTCAAAGGGCACTAAGCATAGAGTGTGAAAACTGAGTTTCCTTGAGAGCTGCTTGGAAGCCTGATGGTGTGTGAAGTTAGTGAGCCAAATGGAGTTGTTCTCCCACAAGAACCACTCGGCTGATCCTTCTTCAATATGCCCTTCACCAACATGCAGTGTTTCCTTGATTGAATTAGCTCTCACACCAATATTTGCGTCTAGAGCCTTTGCATTGAGGGCTATCTGAAAACGGCTGTGGCGCTGAAGTTGCCTGTGAATGTGGAGTTGGTGGCATGTGAAACCCGCATGTGGAGCATTCGTTTGTGTGGGATGCTCTACCAGGTTCATTCCTAGATAATGCACTCAAAGGGCACTAAGCATAGAGTGTGAAAACTGAGTTTCCTTGAGAGCTGCTTGGAAGCCTGATGGTGTGTGAAGTTAGTGAGCCAAATGGAGTTGTTCTCCCACAAGAACCACTCGGCTGATCCTTCTTCAGTATGCCCTTCACCAACATGCAGTGTTTCCTTGATTGAATTAGCTCTCACACCAATATTTGCATCTAGAGCCTTTGCATTGAGGGCTATCTGAAAACGGCTGTGGCGCTGAAGTTGCCTGTGAATGTGGAGTTGGTGGCATGTGAAACCCGCATGTGGAGCATTCGTTTGTGTGGGATGCTCTACCAGGTTCATTTCAGTCCAAGCCATACAAAGGGCACTAAGCATAATGTGTGAAAACTGAGTTTCCTTGAGAGCTGCTTGGAAGCCTGATGGTGTGTGAAGTTAGTGAGCCAAATGGAGTTGTTCTCCCACAAGAACCACTCAGCTGATCCTTCTTCAATATGCCCTTCACCAACATGCAGTGTTTCCTTGATTGAATTAGCTCTCACACCAATATTTGCGTCTAGAGCCTTTGCATTGAGGGCTATCTGAAAACGGCTGTGGCGCTGAAGTTGCCTGTGAATGTGGAGTTGGTGGCATGTGAAACCCGCATGTGGAGCATTCGTTTGTGTGGGATGCTCTACCAGGTTCATTCCTAGATAAAGCATTCAAAGGGCACTAAACATAGAGTGTGAAAACTGAGTTTCCTTGAGAGCTGCTTTGAAGCCTGATGGTGTGTGAAGTTAGTGAGCCAAATGGAATTGTTCTCCCACAAGAATCACTTGGCTGATCCTTCTTCAATATGCCCTTCACCAACATGCAGTGTTTCCTTGATTGAATTAGCTCTCACACCAATATTTGCGTCTAGAGCCTTTGCATTGAGGGCTATCTGAAAACGGCTGTGGCGCTGAAGTTGCCTGTGAATGTGGAGTTGGTGGCATGTGAAACCCGCATGTGGAGCATTCGTTTGTGTGGGATGCTCTACCAGGTTCATTTCAGTCCAAGCCATACAAAGGGCACTAAGCATAGAGTGTGAAAATTGAGTTTCCTTGAGAGCTGCTTGGAAGCCTGATGGTGTGTGAAGTTAGTGAGCCAAATGGAGTTGTTCTCCCACAAGAACCACTCAGCTGATCCTTCTTCAATATGCCCTTCACCAACATGCAGTGTTTCCTTGATTGAATTAGCTCTCACACCAATATTTGCGTCTAGAGCCTTTGCATTGAGGGCTATCTGAAAACGGCTGTGGCGCTGAAGTTGCCTGTGAATGTGGAGTTGGTGGCATGTGAAACCCGCATGTGGAGCATTCGTTTGTGTGGGATGTTCTACCAGGTTCATTCCTAGATAATGCACTCAAAGGGCACTAAGCATAGAGTGTGAAAACTGAGTTTCCTTGAGAGCTGCTTGGAAGCCTGATGGTGTGTGAAGTTAGTGAGCCAAATGGAGTTGTTCTCCCACAAGAACCACTCGGCTGATCCTTCTTCAATATGCCCTTCACCAACATGCAGTGTTTCCTTGATTGAATTAGCTCTCACACCAATATTTGCGTCTAGAGCCTTTGCATTGAGGGCTATCTGAAAACGGCTGTGGCGCTGAAGTTGCCTGTGAATGTGGAGTTGGTGGCATGTGAAACCCGCATGTGGAGCATTCGTTTGTGTGGGATGCTCTACCAGGTTCATTCCTAGATAATGCACTCAAAGGGCACTAAGCATAGAGTGTGAAAACTGAGTTTCCTTGAGAGCTGCTTGGAAGCCTGATGGTGTGTGAAGTTAGTGAGCCAAATGGAGTTGTTCTCCCACAAGAACCACTCGGCTGATCCTTCTTCAGTATGCCCTTCACCAACATGCAGTGTTTCCTTGATTGAATTAGCTCTCACACCAATATTTGCGTCTAGAGCCTTTGCATTGAGGGCTATCTGAAAACGGCTGTGGCGCTGAAGTTGCCTGTGAATGTGGAGTTGGTGGCATGTGAAACCCGCATGTGGAGCATTCGTTTGTGTGGGATGCTCTACCAGGTTCATTCCTAGATAATGCACTCAAAGGGCACTAAGCATAGAGTGTGAAAACTGAGTTTCCTTGAGAGCTGCTTGGAAGCCTGATGGTGTGTGAAGTTAGTGAGCCAAATGGAGTTGTTCTCCCACAAGAACCACTCGGCTGATCCTTCTTCAGTATGCCCTTCACCAACATGCAGTGTTTCCTTGATTGAATTAGCTCTCACACCAATATTTGCATCTAGAGCCTTTGCAATGAGGGCTATCTGAAAACGGCTGTGGCGCTGAAGTTGCCTGTGAATGTGGAGTTGGTGGCATGTGAAAACCGCATGTGGAGCATTCGTTTGTGTGGGATGCTCTACCAGGTTCATTTCAGTCCAAGCCATACAAAGGGCACTAATCATAATGTGTGAAAACTGAGTTTCCTTGAGAGCTGCTTGGAAGCCTGATGGTGTGTGAAGTTAGTGAGCCAAATGGAGTTGTTCTCCCACAAGAACCACTCGGCTGATCCTTCTTCAATATGCCCTTCACCAACATGCAGTGTTTCCTTGATTGAATTAGCTCTCACACCAATATTTGCGTCTAGAGCCTTTGCATTGAGGGCTATCTGAAAACGGCTGTGGCGCTGAAGTTGCCTGTGAATGTGGAGTTGGTGGCATGTGAAACCCGCATGTGGAGCATTCGTTTGTGTGGGATGCTCTACCAGGTTCATTTCAGTCCAAGCCATACAAAGGGCACTAAGCATAGAGTGTGAAAACTGAGTTTCCTTGAGAGCTGCTTGGAAGCCTGATGGTGTGTGAAGTTAGTGAGCCAAATGGAGTTGTTCTCCCACAAGAACCACTCGGCTGATCCTTCTTCAATATGCCCTTCACCAACATGCAGTGTTTCCTTGATTGAATTAGCTCTCACACCAATATTTGCGTCTAGAGCCTTTGCATTGAGGGCTATCTGAAAATGGCTGTGGCGCTGAAGTTGCCTGTGAATGTGGAGTTGGTGGCATGTGAAACCCGCATGTGGAGCATTCGTTTGTGTGGGATGCTCTACCAGGTTCATTCCTAGATAATGCATTTAAAGGGCACTAAACATAGAGTGTGAAAACTGAGTTTCCTTGAGAGCTGCTTTGAAGCCTGATGGTGTGTGAAGTTAGTGAGCCAAATGGAATTGTTCTCCCACAAGAACCACTCGGCTGATCCTTCTTCAATATGCCCTTCACCAACATGCAGTGTTTCCTTGATTGAATTAGCTCTCACACCAATATTTGTGCTAGAGCCTTTGCATTGAGGGCTATCTGAAAACGACTGTGGCGCTGAAGTTGCCTGTGAATGTGGAGTTGGTGGCATGTGAAACCCGCATGTGGAGCATTCGTTTGTGTGGGATGTTCTACCAGGTTCATTCCTAGATAATGCACTCAAAGGGCACTAAGCATAGAGTGTGAAAACTGAGTTTCCTTGAGAGCTGCTTGGAAGCCTGATGGTGTGTGAAGTTAGTGAGCCAAATGGAGTTGTTCTCCCACAAGAACCACTCGGCTGATCCTTCTTCAATATGCCCTTCACCAACATGCAGTGTTTCCTTGATTGAATTAGCTCTCACACCAATATTTGCATCTAGAGCCTTTGCATTGAGGGCTATTTGAAAACGGCTGTGGCGCTGAAGTTGCCTGTGAATGTGGAGTTGGTGGCATGTGAAACCCGCATGTGAAGCATTCGTTTGTGTGGGATGCTCTACCAGGTTCATTCCTAGATAATGCACTCAAAGGGCACTAAGCATAGAGTGTGAAAACTGAGTTTCCTTGAGAGCTGCTTGGAAGCCTGATGGTGTGTGAAGTTAGTGAGCCAAATGGAGTTGTTCTCCCACAAGAACCACTCGGCTGATCCTTCTTCAATATGCCCTTCACCAACATGCAGTGTTTCCTTGATTGAATTAGCTCTCACACCAATATTTGCGTCTAGAGCCTTTGCATTGAGGGCTATCTGAAAACGGCTGTGGCGCTGAAGTTGCCTGTGAATGTGGAGTTGGTGGCATGTGAAACCTGCATGTGGAGCATTCGTTTGTGTGGGATGCTCTACCAGGTTCATTCCTAGATAATGCACTCAAAGGGCACTAAGCATAGAGTGTGAAAACTGAGTTTCCTTGAGAGCTGCTTGGAAGCCTGATGGTGTGTGAAGTTAGTGAGCCAAATGGAGTTGTTCTCCCACAAGAACCACTCGGCTGATCCTTCTTCAATATGCCCTTCACCAACATGCAGTGTTTCCTTGATTGAATTAGCTCTCACACCAATATTTGCGTCTAGAGCCTTTGCATTGAGGGCTATCTGAAAACGGCTGTGGCGCTGAAGTTGCCTGTGAATGTGGAGTTGGTGGCATGTGAAACCCGCATGTGGAGCATTCGTTTGTGTGGGATGCTCTACCAGGTTCATTCCTAGATAATGCACTCAAATTGCACTAAGCATAGAGTGTGAAAACTGAGTTTCCTTGAGAGCTGCTTGGAAGCCTGATGGTGTGTGAAGTTAGTGAGCCAAATGGAGTTGTTCTCCCACAAGAACCACTCGGCTGATCCTTCTTCAATATGCCCTTCACCAACATGCAGTGTTTCCTTGATTGAATTAGCTCTCACACCAATATTTGCGTCTAGAGCCTTTGCATTGAGGGCTATCTGAAAACGGCTGTGGCGCTGAAGTTGCCTGTGAATGTGGAGTTGGTGGCATGTGAAACCCGCATGTGGAGCATTCGTTTGTGTGGGATGCTCTACCAGGTTCATTCCTAGATAATGCACTCAAAGGGCACTAAGCATAGAGTGTGAAAACTGAGTTTCCTTGAGAGCTGCTTGGAAGCCTGATGGTGTGTGAAGTTAGTGAGCCAAATGGAGTTGTTCTCCCACAAGAACCACTCGGCTGATCCTTCTTCAGTATGCCCTTCACCAACATGCAGTGTTTCCTTGATTGAATTAGCTCTCACACCAATATTTGCATCTAGAGCCTTTGCATTGAGGGCTATCTGAAAACGGCTGTGGCGCTGAAGTTGCCTGTGAATGTGGAGTTGGTGGCATGTGAAAACCGCATGTGGAGCATTCGTTTGTGTGGGATGCTCTACCAGGTTCATTTCAGTCCAAGCCATACAAAGGGCACTAATCATAATGTGTGAAAACTGAGTTTCCTTGAGAGCTGCTTGGAAGCCTGATGGTGTGTGAAGTTAGTGAGCCAAATGGAGTTGTTCTCCCACAAGAACCACTCAGCTGATCCTTCTTCAATATGCCCTTCACCAACATGCAGTGTTTCCTTGATTGAATTAGCTCTCACACCAATATTTGCGTCTAGAGCCTTTGCATTGAGGGCTATCTGAAAACGGCTGTGGCGCTGAAGTTGCCTGTGAATGTGGAGTTGGTGGCATGTGAAACCCGCATGTGGAGCATTCGTTTGTGTGGGATGCTGACCAAGATTCATTTCAGTCCTAGGCACACAAAGAGCACTAAACATAGAGTGTGAAAACTGAGTTTCCTTGAGAGCTGCTTGGAAGCCTGATGGTGTGTGAAGTTAGTGAGCCAAATGGAGTTGTTCTCCCACAAGAACCACTTGGCTGATCCTTCTTCAATATGCCCTTCACCAACATGCAGTGTTTGCTTGATTGAATTAGCTCTCACACCAATATTTGCGTCTAGAGCCTTTGCATTGAGGGCTATCTGAAAACGGCTGTGGCGCTGAAGTTGCCTGTGAATGTGGAGTTGGTGGCATGTGAAACCCGCATGTGGAGCATTCGTTTGTGTGGGATGATCTACCAGGTTCATTCCTAGATAATGCACTCAAAGGGCACTAAGCATACAGTGTGAAAACTGAGTTTCCTTGAGAGCTGCTTGGAAGCCTGATGGTGTGTGAAGTTAGTGAGCCAAATGGAGTTGTTCTCCCACAAGAACCACTCGGCTGATCCTTCTTCAATATGCCCTTCACCAACATGCAGTGTTTCCTTGATTGAATTAGCTCTCACACCAATATTTGCGTCTAGAGCCTTTGCATTGAGGGCTATCTGAAAACGGCTGTGGCGCTGAAGTTGCCTGTGAATGTGGAGTTGGTGGCATGTGAAACCTGCATGTGGAGCATTCGTTTGTGTGGGATGCTCTACCAGGTTCATTTCAGTCCAAGCCAAAGAAAGGGCACTAAGCATAGAGTGTGAAAACTGAGTTTCCTTGAGAGCTGCTTGGAAGCCTGATGGTGTGTGAAGTTAGTGAGCCAAATGGAGTTGTTCTCCCACAAGAACCACTCGGCTGATCCTTCTTCAATATGCCCTTCACCAACATGCAGTGTTTCCTTGATTGAATTAGCTCTCACACCAATATTTGCGTCTAGAGCCTTTGCATTGAGGGCTAGCTGAAAATGGCTGTGGCGCTGAAGTTGCCTGTGAATGTGGAGTTGGTGGCATGTGAAACCCGCATGTGGAGCATTCGTTTGTGTGGGATGCTCTACCAGGTTCATTCCTAGATAATGCATTCAAAGGGCACTAAACATAGAGTGTGAAAACTGAGTTTCCTTGAGAGCTGCTTTGAAGCCTGACGGTGTGTGAAGTTAGTGAGCCAAATGGAATTGTTCTCCCACAAGAACCACTTGGCTGATCCTTCTTCAATATGCCCTTCACCAACATGCAGTGTTTCCTTGATTGAATTAGCTCTCACACCAATATTTGCGTCTAGAGCCTTTGCATTGAGGGCTATCTGAAAACGGCTGTGGCGCTGAAGTTGCCTGTGAATGTGGAGTTGGTGGCATGTGAAACCCGCATGTGGAGCATTCGTTTGTGTGGGATGCTCTACCAGGTTCATTCCTAGATAATGCATTCAAAGGGCACTAAACATAGAGTGTGAAAACTGAGTTTCCTTGAGAGCTGCTTGGAAGCCTGATGGTGTGTGAAGTTAGTGAGCCAAATGGAATTGTTCTCCCACAAGAACCACTCGGCTGATCCTTCTTCAATATGCCCTTCACCAACATGCAGTGTTTCCTTGATTGAATTAGCTCTCACACCAATATTTGCGTCTAGAGCCTTTGCATTGAGGGCTATCTGAAAACGGCTGTGGCGCTGAAGTTGCCTGTGAATGTGGAGTTGGTGGCATGTGAAACCCGCATGTGGAGCATTCGTTTGTGTGGGATGCTCTACCAGGTTCATTCCTAGATAATGCACTCAAAGGGCACTAAACATAGACTGTGAAAACTGAGTTTCCTTGAGAGCTGCTTGGAAGCCTGATGGTGTGTGAAGTTAGTGAGCCAAATGGAGTTGTTCTCCCACAAGAACCACTCGGCTGATCCTTCTTCAATATGCCCTTCACCAACATGCAGTGTTTCCTTGATTGAATTAGCTCTCACACCAATATTTGCGTCTAGAGCCTTTGCATTGAGGGCTATCTGAAAACGGCTGTGGCGCTGAAGTTGCCTGTGAATGTGGAGTTGGTGGCATGTGAAACCCGCATGTGGAGCATTCGTTTGTGTGGGATGCTCTACCAGGTTCATTCCTAGATAATGCACTCAAAGGGCACTAAGCATAGAGTGTGAAAACTGAGTTTCCTTGAGAGCTGCTTGGAAGCCTGATGGTGTGTGAAGTTAGTGAGCCAAATGGAGTTGTTCTCCCACAAGAACCACTCGGCTGATCCTTCTTCAATATGCCCTTCACCAACATGCAGTGTTTCCTTGATTGAATTAGCTCTCACACCAATATTTGCGTCTAGAGCCTTTGCATTGAGGGCTATCTGAAAACGGCTGTGGCGCTGAAGTTGCCTGTGAATGTGGAGTTGGTGGCATGTGAAACCCGCATGTGGAGCATTCGTTTGTGTGGGATGCTCTACCAGGTTCATTCCTAGATAATGCACTCAAAGGGCACTAAGCATAGAGTGTGAAAACTGAGTTTCCTTGAGAGCTGCTTGGAAGCCTGATGGTGTGTGAAGTTAGTGAGCCAAATGGAGTTGTTCTCCCACAAGAACCACTCGGCTGATCCTTCTTCAGTATGCCCTTCACCAACATGCAGTGTTTCCTTGATTGAATTAGCTCTCACACCAATATTTGCATCTAGAGCCTTTGCATTGAGGGCTATCTGAAAACGGCTGTGGCGCTGAAGTTGCCTGTGAATGTGGAGTTGGTGGCATGTGAAAACCGCATGTGGAGCATTCGTTTGTGTGGGATGCTCTACCAGGTTCATTTCAGTCCAAGCCATACAAAGGGCACTAATCATAATGTGTGAAAACTGAGTTTCCTTGCTTGGAAGCCTGATGGTGTGTGAAGTTAGTGAGCCAAATGGAGTTGTTCTCCCACAAGAACCACTCAGCTGATCCTTCTTCAATATGCCCTTCACCAACATGCAGTGTTTCCTTGATTGAATTAGCTCTCACACCAATATTTGCGTCTAGAGCCTTTGCATTGAGGGCTATCTGAAAACGGCTGTGGCGCTGAAGTTGCCTGTGAATGTGGAGTTGGTGGCATGTGAAACCCGCATGTGGAGCATTCGTTTGTGTGGGATGCTGACCAAGATTCATTTCAGTCCTAGGCACACAAAGAGCACTAAACATAGAGTGTGAAAACTGAGTTTCCTTGAGAGCTGCTTGGAAGCCTGATGGTGTGTGAAGTTAGTGAGCCAAATGGAGTTGTTCTCCCACAAGAACCACTTGGCTGATCCTTCTTCAATATGCCCTTCACCAACATGCAGTGTTTGCTTGATTGAATTAGCTCTCACACCAATATTTGCGTCTAGAGCCTTTGCATTGAGGGCTATCTGAAAACGGCTGTGGCGCTGAAGTTGCCTGTGAATGTGGAGTTGGTGGCATGTGAAACCCGCATGTGGAGCATTCGTTTGTGTGGGATGATCTACCAGGTTCATTCCTAGATAATGCACTCAAAGGGCACTAAGCATACAGTGTGAAAACTGAGTTTCCTTGAGAGCTGCTTGGAAGCCTGATGGTGTGTGAAGTTAGTGAGCCAAATGGAGTTGTTCTCCCACAAGAACCACTCGGCTGATCCTTCTTCAATATGCCCTTCACCAACATGCAGTGTTTCCTTGATTGAATTAGCTCTCACACCAATATTTGCGTCTAGAGCCTTTGCATTGAGGGCTATCTGAAAACGGCTGTGCGCTGAAGTTGCCTGTGAATGTGGAGTTGGTGGCATGTGAAACCTGCATGTGGAGCATTCGTTTGTGTGGGATGCTCTACCAGGTTCATTTCAGTCCAAGCCAAAGAAAGGGCACTAAGCATAGAGTGTGAAAACTGAGTTTCCTTGAGAGCTGCTTGGAAGCCTGATGGTGTGTGAAGTTAGTGAGCCAAATGGAGTTGTTCTCCCACAAGAACCACTCGGCTGATCCTTCTTCAATATGCCCTTCACCAACATGCAGTGTTTCCTTGATTGAATTAGCTCTCACACCAATATTTGCGTCTAGAGCCTTTGCATTGAGGGCTAGCTGAAAATGGCTGTGGCGCTGAAGTTGCCTGTGAATGTGGAGTTGGTGGCATGTGAAACCCGCATGTGGAGCATTCGTTTGTGTGGGATGCTCTACCAGGTTCATTCCTAGATAATGCATTCAAAGGGCACTAAACATAGAGTGTGAAAACTGAGTTTCCTTGAGAGCTGCTTTGAAGCCTGACGGTGTGTGAAGTTAGTGAGCCAAATGGAATTGTTCTCCCACAAGAACCACTTGGCTGATCCTTCTTCAATATGCCCTTCACCAACATGCAGTGTTTCCTTGATTGAATTAGCTCTCACACCAATATTTGCGTCTAGAGCCTTTGCATTGAGGGCTATCTGAAAACGGCTGTGGCGCTGAAGTTGCCTGTGAATGTGGAGTTGGTGGCATGTGAAACCCGCATGTGGAGCATTCGTTTGTGTGGGATGCTCTACCAGGTTCATTCCTAGATAATGCATTCAAAGGGCACTAAACATAGAGTGTGAAAACTGAGTTTCCTTGAGAGCTGCTTGGAAGCCTGATGGTGTGTGAAGTTAGTGAGCCAAATGGAATTGTTCTCCCACAAGAACCACTTGGCTGATCCTTCTTCAATATGCCCTTCACCAACATGCAGTGTTTCCTTGATTGAATTAGCTCTCACACCAATATTTGCGTCTAGAGCCTTTGCATTGAGGGCTATCTGAAAACGGCTGTGGCGCTGAAGTTGCCTGTGAATGTGGAGTTGGTGGCATGTGAAACCCGCATGTGGAGCATTCGTTTGTGTGGGATGCTCTACCAGGTTCATTCCTAGATAATGCACTCAAAGGGCACTAAACATAGACTGTGAAAACTGAGTTTCCTTGAGAGCTGCTTGGAAGCCTGATGGTGTGTGAAGTTAGTGAGCCAAATGGAGTTGTTCTCCCACAAGAACCACTCGGCTGATCCTTCTTCAATATGCCCTTCACCAACATGCAGTGTTTCCTTGATTGAATTAGCTCTCACACCAATATTTGCGTCTAGAGCCTTTGCATTGAGGGCTATCTGAAAACGGCTGTGGCGCTGAAGTTGCCTGTGAATCTGGAGTTGGTGGCATGTGAAACCCGCATGTGGAGCATTCGTTTGTGTGGGATGCTCTACCAGGTTCATTCCTAGATAATGCACTCAAAGGGCACTAAACATAGACTGTGAAAACTGAGTTTCCTTGAGAGCTGCTTGGAAGCCTGATGGTGTGTGAAGTTAGTGAGCCAAATGGAGTTGTTCTCCCACAAGAACCACTCGGCTGATCCTTCTTCAATATGCCCTTCACCAACATGCAGTGTTTCCTTGATTGAATTAGCTCTCACACCAATATTTGCGTCTAGAGCCTTTGCATTGAGGGCTATCTGAAAACGGCTGTGGCGCTGAAGTTGCCTGTGAATCTGGAGTTGGTGGCATGTGAAACCCGCATGTGGAGCATTCGTTTGTGTGGGATGCTGACCAAGATTCATTTCAGTCCTATTCACACAAAGAGCACTAAACATAGAGTGTGAAAACTGAGTTTCCTTGAGAGCTGCTTGGAAGCCTGATGGTGTGTGAAGTTAGTGAGCCAAATGGAGTTGTTCTCCCACAAGAACCACTTGGCTGATCCTTCTTCAATATGCCCTTCACCAACATGCAGTGTTTGCTTGATTGAATTAGCTCTCACACCAATATTTGCGTCTAGAGCCTTTGCATTGAGGGCTATCTGAAAACGGCTGTGGCGCTGAAGTTGCCTGTGAATGTGGAGTTGGTGGCATGTGAAACCCGCATGTGGAGCATTCGTTTGTGTA
>NW_026697348.1:0-18904 GCF_030435755.1 Ochotona princeps | reverse complement strand
TAGTTCTTAGTGGAAATGCTTACAGTCTTTCCCCATTTAGTATGATTCTGGCATTGGGTTTTTTAATATATTGCTTTGATTGTATTATAGAATATTCCTTCTGTTCCTATATTTTTAGGTTTTATCATTAAGTGTTGGATTTCATCAAACGTCTTCTCTGTATCAGTTGAGATGATCATATGGTTTTTATTTTTCAATTTATTGATGTGGTATATCACATTTACTGATTTACGAATGTTAAACCACCCCTGTATCCCAGCGATAAAGTGTTGGATTTCTTTGAGTCAGGATTATTTTCTTGAGATGCTAGTCACTACAAACACTCCATTCTTTTCTGTCCATATTAAAAAAAAAGAATTAAAACTTAGCCATACTCTGTTTCTCCTTCTAATTCTGCCTTCCAAATAAACAAAATGAAAATTTTTTAAATATGCCCGTTCCATATTGGAGGATCTGGACTGGGTTCTTTTCTCTGATCCCAGCTTTTTGTCCATGCCAACCTTGTGAGCCAGCAGTGATGAAGAAATGAGATTACTGCCATTTGTGTGACAGACCTGAGCCACGTTTCAGGTTCCTCTGGTCCTAGCCCATCTCCAGAGAGGAATGATGAGTGTTCCTCTTTCTCTCTCTTACATAAAAGTACTAAATAACACGGCACCCTCCCACCCCAAGAAACAGTATCATCCGGTTTCTCTGTGTTCACAGATGTGTAGATTTGTTCGTGTCTCATTTCTCTAATTGCTTTTGAAAAGCAAATGTTAGTATCCAAAGCAGAGTTTATGGCCAGCGGTGATGGTCCAACTGAAAATGAACAATAATTTTGTAATAAAGAGGTGTCTGCTAATTTGTAACTAAATTCCATTTGATGCTTGTTGCTTTTGAGCCCTCAGCAAGGTCAGGAAAATATAGAGGCTCCTTTAAAAATGAAAAATGAAATAAAAAAGTTTCCTATTTTCCTTGGTCTCTTGCCTAAGAAGGTTACTGTAGGAAACGTAAATAGACCACAGGAAGCTTTAGAAACTCAGCTCCTTGATTGGAAAAATGGAAATTCTGTTTTTTACGGAAATAAAGTAATTCTATGAAAATACAAAATGCAGTTGGTTACCATTGAAAAACGGTTCATATTTTGGATTATGGTTTCTTTGATAGAGTACAACTCTGGCAGCAGCCCTTCCAAGTATATTTCTAAAAGCAAAATAAATGGAAAAATGTTTTCTGTCTTCATTAAGGTCTTCTCCTGTTCTGTTTGTGCAGTGCCAGGAGAAGGAGCACACAGGTCCCTGGACCACTTTCAGAGAGGGAATAGCGAGGACATGTAAGAGATCACTAAGCTTGAAGGAACAGTGCTGTCCAATGTCGAAGGCTTGGAGCACTTTTAGATTCGCTAACTGGGAGAAACACCATCCTTCCAAAGATTATCAGTGGTGTTTTCTAACTATAAAGTTACCCTGCAACCCCTGCAACCCCCAACCAACCCCGGCAGGCATGCATAAATATAGATATATATATATAGAGAAAGATAATTCTCAGTTTTCCTTGACCACCAAGCAAACAGACACACCTGCACATATGCAATTCCCCATTTTTTCCACTCCATTCCCCTTCAACTTTGTACCATCTTCATGACATTTAACTTAAGTTTTTCTTCGAACAAATTCAATGATGAAGATTTGCATTTCCCAAAGTCTTTTTTTTTTAAATATTACTACTTAAAAATTCTCTGAAAGTCAGCAAGACAGAGAAATACAGAAAGATACTCAAGCACACGTATGGAGAGAGAGAGAGAGAGAGAGAGAGAGAGAGAGAGAGAGAGAGAGAACACTGCAATCTGCTAGTTTACTCCCAAATATCCATAACTGCTGGAGCTGGACCAGGCTGAAACTAGGAAGTAGAAACTCAGTGTGAGCTAAGTACTTGAATCATCCTCTGCTGCCTCCCAGGGTGCATATGAGCACAAGCTGGAATGGGAAGAAGAGATGGAATCCAAACCGGATACATCATGGCATTTGGCCATTCTAAGTGGTGCCTAAACTACTACACCCATGTTCTCACTACTTATGCCTTTTAGTCAGTATTCATTGGCCACTGTCTGTAAGTCTGAACCTGTAACACAGGGTCGTACTGACTGAAGCAGCTGCAGCATAGCACAGCAAGCTGCGGTCCACGTAGCAACTTAGTTCTTATACTGATTTTGGATATAACGTTTCCTTGAAACAAAGCCACATTCATTCATTTACAGATTGTCTGTTGCCAAAAGCCATCAGCACAGACTGATGCAGCCTGAGATGGAACAAGACGGATGTGACTTGGGAGGCTTGGAACGGAAGCTTCCCAGGGTGATACCACGTGACAGAGTCTGTGTTTAACAAAGCCAGGCCCACAAGCCCATGTGATGCGACAAAGTTCATGGTCCTAGACTTCTCCACTTCCCATCCAGCTCCCTGCTTGTGGCCTGGGAGGGCAGTGGAGGACAGCCCAAAGTTCTGTGGCCCTGTGCCCAAGTGGGAAACCTGGCAGAGGCTCCTGGCTCCTGATCAGCTTAGCTCAGGCTGTCGTGGCCACTTGGGGAATGAACCAGCAGACAGAAGATCTTTCTCTCTGTATCTCCTTCTCTCTGTAAATCTGTGTTTCCCATAAAATAAATCTTTAAAAAAGACCTCGGAATCCTGTCAGGAAGGAGCACATATTCCTGCAACACATGGAAATAAAGAGAGTGAGCTGAGGGAGGGCTTCAGGAGAAGCCAGACTTCCAGGAGGCGGCAACATCCGCTCTTTTTTTATCTTTTTTGACAAACATAGTAGCCACCTAAATGTAGATAACACTCCTCAGGTCTTGCAAGGAGACACAGCCTTTTAATTTAGCCGTGGCTAATGGGATCCAGGCAGAAATTTCACACACAGTTTTTTGGAAGTTTAAATAAAGGACACAAATATATCCCTTCCTTTTCCCTGTTTTTGCTGTCCGGTCATGCCAACTGGAGCTCAGTCAGTCAGCCAAGACCATACCACACGGGAATGGAAAAGCAGCAAGAGACATTTTCAGAGCTGCTTATTCCTCAATACTGTTCAGATGCAGAAATGAACTGAGTTGTTTGAGTGTCTACTATCTGGCATTTTTCTGCTCAATGCAACTAACTCGTAGAAGCATTTTTGAACTCCATTTTAAACTCCCCTCTTGGGGGATAAACCTTGGACAGTTTTTAAAATTTTGGTTTTAAAGACCTTTTCATTGACATGTAAAACACACGCAGGGGAGTGTGCAAGTTCAGGGCAGTGATGTTTTACAAATGAAACACTGTGGCATAAGCAGTAGACACATAAAAAGGAAAACATTTTGTTTGTCCCCAAATGACCCCACTCTCTTCTGTAAGCTGTCCTCCCCCCAAGCACTCAGAGCAGGCACTCTCTTGACTTCCAATGGCACTGACTAAATCTTCATGTTTTTTTTTTTATCATTATTATTTTGTTTTTTATACAAATAAACCACATACTATGTATTCTTTAATGTATGTCTAGCTTATTCTGCTAACATTATATGCATTCATTTTAACCCATATCCTACAGCATATATGTAGTTGTCTATCCTCAGCGCTACAAAGTAGTTCATTGTGTGGGCGTATCTCAATTTGTTTACTCATACATTTGAGTGGTTCCTGCTTCTTTATTACAACAGATACTCTAATATCAACATTTTAGTCCATTTATTGTTATCAGCATGCTTCACACTTCTATTTGGTATGAAATTTTTGGTCATAGAGTATGAGCTACAAGTTCACATGCAGATCCCAAAGTGACTTAATTACAGATGTATGAAAGATCTGATTGCTGCACAGTCCTCTTAATACTTGTAATTTCCACCTTTACCATTCCACCGATTTTAGTGTGAATATAGTTCAAGCACATGGAGTTATTATTTGTAAGTTTCCAGTGAGTAATTTTTATCAATTATCGGCTGCCACAATAATGCTGCGCGGCAACCAATCACAAAATGTCAATGGCATTTCACAACAACCATGTGCTGAGCTCAATATGGAGTCAGGTGGAGGTGATTTGGCAGCTCTGCTCCTCTTGGCTGGGGTTATTCCCATGAAAGAGTGTCCACTGCTGGTCAGCTCGTCTAGGCTGGCTGCAGCTGCAGTGACTGGGTTTATTCATTTCCACTTTGCATATCTCTCATTCTCCAGCGGACGCAGCAGAAGTGACACAGCTGCAACAACAAACAACTCCAACTGGGCAAATGCGTCACAAAGCCTTATTTGCATGGCCTTTGCTAACACTCAATGGATTAACGTGAGACACCATCCAGCTAAGACTGGAGTCACTCAGTACTACCAGGTTACACAGTAAAGGACGTGGAGACAAGGGTAGGAAATAAAATAAGTTAATTTTGGAATCTAAGTTCTGAAGTTTCAGTACCTTTCTGATGATGTCAGCCACTCTGAAAATGATGCAGCATTTCAAATCATTCCTGTTTTCTTCTTGAATGGTCAGCCCTCCTTTCCTATTGTTTTATTGATTTTTATATTTCTGGATATGAATCTTTTATTGGTTACAGGTAAGCCCCTTGTTTATGCCTTGTAATGGTGTCTTCTGAACAAAGCATCTTCATTTTAATTCTGTTTCTTCTGGTTTGATGTTTTTATGTCCATTTTAAAAGCCTACCTATTTCATAGTTACAAAGATGTCTACTTATCTTTTATATTAAAACATGCAATTTTTATTTTATATTCTATATTGATCATGATTCATTTGGAACTGATACTTGTGAGAAGCTTGAGATAACATTTAGAACAGCTCTTAAGTTTATCCAGCTAACCTGGCAGCATCTATTATAGACCATTCTTTTGGTCTGCTTCACAATGCCATGCTTCCTGTAAGTCAGATGATATGGATATTTGGTCTATATCCATGCAGATGTAGATATACACAGATCTGCCTCCACACATTGTTGAAACTCATGGGAGCAATAAGGTCAGCGAGTTTTGGCGGCTCATTGAGAGTCCATATCCAGTCCCATGTCTGTATCTGGAGAGGTGTGCTGGCTTCAGTTTGGTTAAGTCACCAAAGTCTCACCTGAGTGAATATTTAGTTGGGAACTTGGGCATCACATGGAAGTTTCTTTTATGCTTCTAATTGATTGACTAGCTATCAGAATAATTTATTTTTTTTCTTATTAATCTGACTAGAAAATGGCTTTGAAGTCTTCCTAGCTTGAAATTTTTCTTTCAGTTGAATTTATAAAGGTTTTGTTCTTATACTTACCACCATTTTAATGTCTTTCATTTCTCTTACAAGGTTTGAAAGTTTCTGTACTGGAATTTAGGTAGGCACCAGTGTATCTGAGATATGCTTGCTTTCTCTCTGCCCAAATAAAATTTTATGATAGAACAATGATGGCTATAGAAAGAGAAACCTTGTGACTTGCACAGTGGTGAGGAATGTGGTCTCTAAGTTTCCAAATGCAAACGCAGGGACTGGAAGTGGTACTTCCAATGTTCCAAGTCACTGGAAACTGTATCCTAATGCATCAACAAGAGAAATTTTCATCATGACATGCCTGAACTCACCCAGTTCTTGTGCAGGCCAGGATAGTGAAGGTGTTATTTCTGTATTTTTTTTTAAAGCAAGAAATGTTTAACATAGATCTTACAGTACAGATAGAGTAATTTAAAAAAAAAAATCTGTATTTCCTATTCGACCAGATAATTGTAGCTTACTTGCTAGTGAAAGAAATGTCTGACAATGCAGATAAGTAACTTGTAATTTAATAAGTAGGTAAAATGACATAGCAAGAAGAGCTGAGAGACTTGACATAGTCTAATTCAACTGTGAAATATGATTTCTCTGGTAACTTTCCTTTGTTAATTTTTTAAACTGAGAATGATAAGGTTCTTTTTTAAGATTTTATTTATTTTTATTGGAAAGGCAAATATACAGAGAGGAGGAAAGAGAGAAAGATCTTCCATCTGATGATTCACTCCCCAAGTAGCTGCAGCCAGAGCTGAGCCAATCCGAATCCAGGAGTCAGGAGCCTCCTCCAGGAGTGTGCAGGGACCCAAGGCTTTGGACTGTCCCAACAGCCCTCCAAGGCCACAAGCAAGGAGCTGGATGGGAAGTGAGACTGCCGGGATTAGAACCAACGCCCATATGGGATCCTGGCACACACAAAGTGAGGACTTTAGCTGCTAGGCTATTGTGCTGAGCCCCAAAGAGGATAACTTTTAATATATTTTCACAAATCTAAAAAGACTGATTTCATTTAAATTACTTTTGTTTCAAGCAAGTTGCTGTGCAACCCACATAAAAAAGACACAAAAGAAGTTATTTTTCAAAAAAAAAGAAAAAGAAGTTATTTTTCAAGGCTCAATACAACTTAGTGATGAAAGAGTTTTATTCATAAAATTAATTGGCATTTTGTGTCTTGATTCAATTAAGACGGAAGAGATAGCAATTTGCTATTTTAGCATAATGTTTGTTAAGAGACATTTCTTTTGCTGTTTAGTGTCTGGTGGTCATTGTCAATGGTGGATGCCATAGACGTCTCACCCAATTCTGATAAGTAAATATTACATGTCTCCAAATTGATTTGCATTTATAACAAATCTCACAGCTAAGCATAACATCTTCCAGAAATAAATAAGAGAGGTGATATCTAAATTAATCATTCCATATTAGCATTACCTGGTATCCCATAGATACATATCATTATTACTTCTGGGGCTGGTGTAGTAGCCTAGCAGTTAAAGTCCTCACCTTGCATGCATCAAGATCCCATATGGGTGCCGGTTTGTATCTCCAGAGGCCCTGCTTCCCATCCAGCTCCCTGCTTGTGGGCTGGAAGGGCAGTCAGGGACTTGGACCCTGCACCTGTGTGGGAGACCCAGAAGAGGCTCCTGACTTCTGGCTTCAGATAGGCTCAGTTCCGGCCGCTTGCGGCCACTTGGGGAGTGAGTCAGCGGATGGAAGATCTTTCTTTCTGTCTCTCCTCCTCTCTGTATATCTACCTTTCTTACATAAGTAAATAAATCTTTAAAAAACGAATTACTACCTCTTTGTTTAAATGATGACTTTTTAAAAAAGACATCTTGTCATGTTTGAATTCCTTTCTGCAATGTAATGCTAGTGTAACTTTTTAGAAATACAAAATTCCAATAATCGGGGAGTTGAGAAATGCTAGTACTCTCTTCTTCAAACTCTACTTAGATCTCATTCTTAGAGAAGAAATATTTCTTATGTGAAGCATTGTGATGATGTACATTAGATCCATGGAAGCTGTCATTAAGGGCAGCGGAGAAGACGCTGAATGGTGACCAGAAGCTGAAAATAACATGCAGGCTAGCAGAGGTAGTTTGGAGTTCAAGAAAAAGCAGTTATCTATGAGTTGAGGTCACAGAGAGGCCAAGTAGAAAGCTGGTTCAAAACAGAACCCGAGATTTGCAAAACAAAGGTCACTTTCAACTGAGGGAAAGTCATTTCAACAGCAAGGCCAACAGCAGTGAGATCAGCAGTAGTGAGTCAGGGAGCAAGGGAGGGAGAGTGTGGGCAAACACGAACAAAGAGTTTCTTCAGGAAGTACTGAGTGCTTCAAGACACAGGGCGGCAGGAGTTCAGAGAAGAAGAGCAAAGACAGTTCACGGAAAATCATGACGAGAAGGAAGATCTCCATTCACTAGGAACAGCCACACAGACAACGGCTTGAGGTTCAATGCTATGGGTACTGATAGGTCCAGAAAAAGTTTTTCAAACCAGATCAGATGTTCAGCCCAAATGTTAAGACCCTGCATGGAATATCCACATTCACACTGGGGAGCCTGGGTTTCAATCTGATTCCTGACTTCTGCCCCAGCCTCATGCTAACGCACAGCCTAGGATACAGCAGGAAAGGCTCAAGCATTTGAGTGTTTAACCACCAAAGTGTTAGACTCAGACAGAGTTCCAGCTTTCAAGCTTTGTTCTTGTGAACACTTGGGGAGTGAACTAGCAGATGGTAGTGCTCTCGGTAGACGAAAAAAATAAAGTGAAAAAAAAAGGAAAGATATCAGAAAATCATGCTTGTAGGGTATGGTCACTGGTGGAGTGTAGGAAGATTGGGTAGTGGATGGCTTAGAAGTTTCAAGCTGGGCCTAGCATCTTGGCCTAGTGGCTAAATCCTCACCTTGCAAGCACTAGGATTCCATATTGGCACTGGTTCATGTCCTGGCTGGTCCACCTCCCACCCAGCTCCCTGCTGTGGCCTGGGAAAGCAGTGAAGGACGGCCCAAAGCCTTTGAACCCTGTATTCCATGTGGGAGACCTGAAAGAAGCTCTTGGCTCCTGGCCATTGGCTCAGCTCTGGCCATTGCAGCTACTTGGGGAGTGAATCAGCAGATGGATTATCTTTATCTCTGTCTCTCCTTCTCTTTGTAAATCTGGCTTTCCAATAAAAATAAAATAAATCTTCAAAGCAAAGTTTCAAGCTTCCATATTGAGAATACAATTGAACCATGAACAAAAACAGTGCACCTGGAAGAGCAAGCAGAGTTTCCAAGTAAAGCTAATGACTTCAATATAAAAGTGTTCGAATATAGGATGAAAAATAGAACTTCCAGTTGTTCAGGTAGAGTTGGCACTGGGACTCGTAGTCTACAGGACTGATTTCATACAATCTCTTCATTGTTTCCTAGACTTTGAAGCACGAAGTATTTTAATCTATATTGTAACATCATTCTTGTTATAACTGTTTATCAGCTAACTCCAAAGCCACTGCTCCAAAGTCTATAAATGGCCATCACTGGCAGTTTAGGAGATAGTTGTTCACTTCAAGAAAGAACTCTTCTCTTATATCATGATGCACTTGATATAGCACCTAGACCACAACTGGTACTCAGTTAAACACTGTGTTCTTGACTCAACTTTTTTCTGGTGAGATCCTACTTTACTCTCTGTCATAATTTAATAAGCTATCACAGGTCAATTGGGTGGAACAAAATATAAATTTATTATCTTATCGTTCTAGAAGTCATTAAGTTCACAATGGTCTTCCTGGATGCAGATCAAAGTGCCAGCCATGTTCTTTACTGGATGAGGAGTTTGTGACCTGCTTCTACCTTCCTTTGTTACTTAACAAATAATTCTTTCAAAACTATTTATTTGAGAACACAGAGACACAGAGAGAGTGAGATAGAGAAGGAGAGACTGTTATTCACTGGTTCGTATTTCCTAATGCTCACAGGGGCTTGGGTTCAGAAGCTGGGGACTCCATTCACGTCTCCCCTAAGGGTGCGAGAAACCTAACCACCTGAGCTCCCAATACTGCCTCATAGGGCATGACTTGGCAGGAAGCTTCCACCTTTCAATTTTGGAGTATGACTTCTCCTCCCCCTATTTCCCTCTGAAGGGTATTCGGTAATGTGGGATATCCTCCTTGTCTTGGGGAGGAGCTCTGGTACAGTGATTTGAGACACTACTTGTGATGCCGGCATTCCATGTGGAAGTGCTGGTTCAAAGCTTGACCGCTCTGCTTTCAACTCAGTTCCAGGCTGATACATGCCCTCGTAAGCAGAAGATGATGCCTCAAGTCCTTGGGTACCTGCCATGCAAGTTGGAAATCAGGACAGATTTCCTCTCCTGGACCAGCCCTGGCTGTAGGCATTTAGAGAATAAACAAGGGATGGAAGATATCTCCTTTCCCATCTTTATATGAATCCCCTCATCTCAAGATCAACCTTGATTCTCTTTTTCTATAACATTAACAAGTTCTAGGAGTTGAAGTGTGGATCTGTGAGAGGTCATCATTTCATTTACCACTCCCTTAGGACTCACATTCAGGTATCATCTCTATGAGTTAGTGGTGACTCCCCAAGAGAAAGTGAGTCATGCTTTCCTTGGCGTTTCTCCTATACATACTGCCTGCTTCTTATTCAATCTGAAACAACTGTGCTGTGAGTATCTGGGTAGTAGTCTAACATCTTCACTCTGGAGCAGCAAGGCTTTTGATATTATTTATTCTTGGGACTTCACTGCTATTTGCCTTAAGCTAAATCAGAATCTAGCAAACAGCTACCTTTTAATTTAAAAACAAAAGCTGTTGAATTAACAAATGTGGAGGAGGCCAACAGAAAGCCTGTGGGACTCCTTTAGCAGAGTAAGAGGCTTGCAATGGAGAAGTTTCAGATCCACCTGCTGATAGAACAGGGATATGTCAATGAAAATCAGATAAACCCCTGCATTTAGATGCATGGTTTAAAAGCTACAATCAATGAAACAGGCAAAGAAACTAACATTAGGAAACAGCTAGAATTTGTGTCATTGTACTTCACACTATATATAACAACTTGGGAATAGATATTTCTGAAATTTCACCTCTTAAGGATGAGAGCCTAAAGTGAAAGCAAAGCTAACTATTAGAAAAGCTCACAAACAGTTATTGTAATGATATAAAGTTTGGCAAATAATGTGACTCTTCCTTTGTTTGATTTTCAGAACACAAAGCTAACACAATCCAGCAAACAAGTGTGTCTGCTGCTCATCCGTAACCCCCGGGAGGCTGGTGTTGGATCTCCATGACAAGCTCGGTTCCACTTTGTTCTTGTTCTGAGCAATTCCTTGGGTGGAGAAGGTCAACCCTTGGGCTGTATGAGTGTGACGCATATTTCCTTCGGGCAACAATCAGCTTCCTTTTTCCGATTCTGTTCTCCTTCACACCCTCTGATAAACAGTCTGGTGTCCAGAGGGGAACCACTCACCCGGAAGGGAGGAGTGCCGGCCTCAAATCTGACCAGTTCTGTTCCCAGGCTTGGTGGTGGTTGGCCACTGAACATGAATGAATTTATGCCCTGATTTATAATCGTCTTTGTATGTTATCAGAATGAATCAATTTCCCAGAGCATATCTGGCAGTCCAGGAAGTAAGATGTGAGCCTAGCCAGCCCTTTCACTCCCAGAAACCCAGAGATATGATCCTCGCTGAGAGTTTTTTACAACTGTGGCTCTGTGAGTGCTTCCACCTAGGGTTAATTTAACTAATTACAGTCAAGTCACCAAGTTGATAACATGCTTCCCTATGGCAGGCAGCAGTTGGCCACTGTAGCTTCTTAGTGTGATTAAGAAACTAACAGGGTGGAATGTAGAGCTTCAAAGTGGTTAATCTTACACAGTTATTTACACAAAAGGTTAAGGAGGAGTTAGCAAAGGGCGAGAAGGACGTGAGGAAGGTGAGGAAACTATTAACTGGAAGAGAGGAAGTAATGTCCAGAAGAAGGAAGCTAGAAGTCAAGCAAGATACCGAGAAGAAAGTAGAAGCCCAGGATGATTCTTTGACAGTGGTCACGAACAGTGAGGCCAATCCCACAGAACTGCAGTTAACTGCAGACTTAAGAAACATTTGGTGGCCTCTAAATTGATCTATGAAGTAATTTCAATATAGTTTGTATGAAAAAGAAACTAAGTCAGGTAGTATTTTTAAAGGAAATATTTACCAGCACACTCCAAAATGTTTATGGAAAACAGAAATAAGGATGCATTTATTCTATGCAAAGAATTCTGAAATCTACATGATTTTCTCATCCAAAATAAAACATTAAATCTTTCTGTAAACTTTTCTAGGACCCCTTTTAAGCATTAATTTTAAAAATTTTAACACAAAAATAAATGCACCTTCCGAATTCCATTTTCCTGGGACCTTTTGAAATAACCTCCTGGAGTATCAGTTCATACCAAGGTAATCTCCAGATAAACCACTGACATATGCTCACTTGTGTTCCTTGTTTTCACACCTAAGTTCTTTTTAAAAATTTACTAAATAGAAGCAACTTACAAATATTTCAACAAGCAATTTTAAATTTAAAAATATTCTCTGACATGATTCTCAGATTAACTGGAAATATGACACACAAATTAGTAGGCAATGATGATCGCATCAAAAAATGTTGATGTCTGTGGGCTCCACAATGACTGAGTGAGGTATACACACACTGACTTAAGCTGCTCTGCAATACGGTAAGACTAAAGGATGGACTACGTTCTCAGCAGTCTGAATGGCGGAAATTTGTTGTGGACAAGTGAAGGGAAAGCAATCAAGACCCCACGGAACATGAAGAGAGAACACAGGCACTAGAGCAGGCAGCCATGTGCCTGTGAGTTGTCATGTTAACACCCCAAGGTAGGAGGAAATGGCTGAGCAGGAATTCTGCTGCCAGGCACTGACTTTCACTTGATCCCGGGGAGCTGACTGGGGTCTAAGCAACTGCCATACTTAGAGCAGGGTAGCTACCTTGCTTTCTTGATCTCTCTGACTCCCGTAGACTGTCACACTTGGCAGCAAAAAGCTGCTCAATGTGCCACTGTTTCTCCCACCAGCACCACAGTCAGAGTCGTGTGAGGCAAAGGGCAGAGCCTCTGCATCCTTCAACTGTGAGATTTGGCGTATTACTCCCAAAGCAATGCTCACACACTCTTCCTGAGCAAAAGGGATTCTGCTCAACTTCTGCAAGTTAACACCAAAAGCAGCCCCCAAAATAATTTATGCCCACCATCTGAAATCTGGGAAATGACTGGCACTATAACCTGTAACATCAAGAGGGTAGCAATTCTTCTGAAATTCTCAGTGTCCAGCGGACACAGGGAAGAACCTACCTGCATTCCAAAAGCAGCCAGGAAGAAAAAAGAGACAACATCAGAATTGGAAAAGAGTAAGTCAAATGATCAATGTTCACTGACTCCATGATGTTGTGCACGAATAAAGCCAAGCATTCCACCCAAAAGTCATTAGAATTGACAAACCAATTCAGTAAAGCTGCAAGTCACAAAATAAACACAAAAACAGTAGCTTTTTATGCTAACGATGAACTCATGTGAAAAGAAATAAAGAAATAGCTGAAAAAAAATCAGACATTTAGGAACAAATTTAATCAAAGAATTGAAAGATCTCCTGAGAAAATTATAAAATATTGATGAAAGAAATTATTCAGGATGCAAAACCAATTAAAAAAGTCCTTGTTAAGGGCTGGAATAATCAATATTATTAAAACATTTATACTAGTTAAAATTGTCTACAGATTCATTGCAATCCCTACCAAAATACAAATGACATTCTTTACAGACTTAGAAAAAGCAATCTTAAAATTTATATGGAATCGCAAAAGACTCAAGATATACAAAGTCATCCTGAACAAGAAAGATGAAGCTGGAAGCATTACAATACCTTATTTCAAAGCATTCTATAAAGCTATTATAATTTAAAATGGCATGGAACTGGCATAAAACCATGCAAAGATGAATCGAAAGAATGGAGAGGCCAAAAATTAATCCACACATATAGTCAACTGATTTTTGGCAAAAATGCATTGGAGCAGCAATAATCTCTTCAACAAATGGTGCTGAGAAAAGTGAATACATGTACCCATGTATTAGAATGAAATTAGGCCCCTACCCCTCACCTTATACAAAATCAACACAACATGGATCAAAGACAGATAATTTATGACTTGGGAATAAGAATTTATTGGAAGGAAGCATGAGGGAAACACTCCAAGACACTGGTGTAGGGGATGACTTCTTAAATGAGACCCTAAACTGCAGGAAACAAAAGTAATACTAAATACATGGGACTACATGAAACTCAGACGCTTTGCACAAAGGAAACTATCAATAGAGCAAATAGACATCCAACAGAATGGAAAAAAAATTTGCAAGCCACCTGACAAATAATGAATATCCCAAATATACCAGCAAATTAATATCCCAAATATCCCAGAAACTTTAAAAGCTCACAGCAATTTTTTTTTAAAGATTTATTATTATTGGAAAGCCTGATATACACAGAGGAGGAGAGACAGAGAGGAAGATCTTCCATCCGATGTTTCACTCCCCAAGTGAGCCGCAACGGGCTGGTGCTGCGGCAATCCGATGCCGGGAACCTGGAACCTTCTCCGGGCCTCCCACGCGGGTGCAGGGTCCCAAAGCTTTGGGCCGTCCTCGACTGCTTTCCCAGGCCACAGGCAGGGAGCTGGATGGGAAGTTGAGCTGCCGGGATTAGAACCGGCACCCATATGGGATCCCGGGGCTTTCAAGGCGAGGACTTTAGCCACTAGGCCACGCCGCCAGGCCCCACAGCAATTTTTTTTAAATGTAGCTGAGAAATGGGCATAGGACTTCAATATATGGTTCTTAAAAGACATACAAATAATAACACGTGAAAAAAAAATGCTCAATACCACTAGACATCAGCAAATGCAAATCAAAAATATCAATTTACCCCTGCTAGAATGACTACAATTCAAAACAGAGTAACAAAGGCTGGCAAGGATGTGAAGAAAGAAGACGACTTATACCCAGCTGATGGGAACCTACATTACTGCAGCCTCTATGGGAAACACTGCAGATACTTCTCAAAAGACTGGAAACAGAGTTGCCATATGATCCAGTAATTCTACTACCATACATATACTCAAAAGACTTCAATACAATCTATCAAAGACATATCTGCATCACCATGTTTACAGCCAAAATTTGGAATCAACCAAGGTATCCATCATAAGATGAATGCAATGTATATAAATAAAATGTGGTAGGCCTGGCGCAGGAGCCTAGTGGCTAAAGTCCTCACTGTGTATGCGCAGGGATCCCATATGGGCACCAGTTTTGGTCCCGGATGTTCCACTTCTCATCCAGCTCTCTGCGTGTGGCCTGGGAAAGCAGCAGAGGACAGCCCAAAGCCTTGGGACCCTGCACCCATGTGGGAGACCTAGATCCTAGCTCCTAGCTCTTGGCTTCAAAACAGCTCAGCTACAGCCAATGCAACCACTTGGGGGAGTGAATCAGTGGAAGGAAGATCTTTCTCTATGTATCTCCTTCCCTCTGTATATCTGTCTTCCCAATAAAAATAAATAAATCTTGTTTTTAAAATGTTGGGGTATGTTTGTGTATGTATATGTATGTGTATGTGTGTGTGTACAAATAGATAAAGATACAGATATATAGTGGAATATTACTCAGCTCTAAAAGAGAAAGAAATTCTACCATTTACAGAAAAATGGATACAATCAGAGCACATCATGTTGAGTGAAATAAACAGACTAAGATAAGTACCACATTTCTCCTTATATGTGTGAACTAAAATCTATAAAAATTTTTTTAAAAGAAAGAGAAGAATGAAGAAAATGTCTGTGCATATCAATATTGCTGCCAATATAGTTTTGTATAACTATGCTTCATACTGTTGTGAGACAATGATTATAAATTTCACACTGGGGGCAGCCGTGGGAAGCAGCAGGGGAAGCCTCCTTCCGCGGTGCCAGCAGCCAAAAAGGCACTGCTTTGACATCTGGCTGCTCTACTTCCCATCCAGCTTCCTGATAATGGGAAAGCAGCAGATGCTGGCCCAAGTGCTTATGTCCATGAATCCACGCAGCGGACTGGGAAGCAACTCCTGGCTCCTGACTTTGGCACACCGCAGCACCAGCCACAGCTCTGTCACTGCGGTCATCTGCAGGGGAACCGACAATGGGAAGATTTCTCTCCCAGTCTCTCTTTTTCTCTTTCTGTAATTCTGCTTTTCAAATAAAAACAAATCAATCTTTTTTTTTTAAGTGTATGTTATACTACTATGGCTTTAATGCTCAGTGATTACTTTAAACCTTTTCCATTTTTCCATTCAATTATTGTTTGTAGTAGCTGCTGATACTCCTAGTAAACAAGGGTCTTCTTTGCTTTTCTTGTTAAACTTCTGTCTCGTGATGTTAAGCCATTTTAGTATATTACACATTTAAAATATGTTATCTCAAAAATAAAAAAAAAATGAAGAAAGGCAAGTGTGAGGGAGAGAGGCATGGAGGGGAGGGAGAAAGCAAGATCCTTCTGTTGTTAGAACCGTATCTACAAATCACACTGAAACTGTTCAAAATGAACTAAATGTTCATTTTTTTTTAAATGTCTTGCCATCAGACCACCTTTAAGTACTGTGGAAATGGCGAGTCTCTTCCTAAGTTATTCTTACTGCCTAGAAACACACAAGAAATAGTTTGCAGAACTACCTGGACCTCCAACCAGCACCGTGGAGCGTGACTTAGAGGTGAAACCTCCGCAGGTTTTTAGGGCTCTAGATGGTACCAAGCCACGCAACATCTTCAGGAGACTGACATTTCATTTATAATCAAGGTCATGTTAGATTTTGTGTAAACACTCTTTGGCCAGACTCCATATCCAGTTCTTTTTTTAAAAAGCTATAGGAACACAAAAGTCGAGTTAAAATAAATAAATAAAATTCATAAAAAACAAGAGCCTCATTGTCTACCTTGGCAAATTTACCTGAAGCTGTGCTCTCTCTTTCATACACGCACATTCAAAAAAAAAAAATCCTTAATTGAAAAATTGAGCCTCCAGCAGCCAAAACACACACTGCAGAGCTAAAGACGTCTGGGCATTGGCATCTCTAAGAACCTGGCACTCGTGACTGCTGCAGCCAGTTTTCACACTGCGAGACTGCTTTTGATTTATTGCTGTCATAAAATGCAACTAGGTGTAGCGCTATGATGATTTGCGATTTGTTCCTAACTCAAAGGACTCTGGTGGCCTCTTAAACTTATTATAACAACTCATACTAGGAAAATGGAACTAACTTGACAGGATTTGTTCCTTCAGGTCAAAAGGAAATTGTGGGGGTTTTCCCACCTATGTGTGGGGTTTGAGGGAAGGGCAAGGATGGAGAGATGGGAAGAAAAGAGGACAAGCTGTCCCTGGAGGCACTTGCTCTAAAACAAGCAACTGAAGGTTTTGAAGGATGACTCTCAGGTATTTGGGCATCTCCGCACAATTAAGAGCACTTGCTAAAAACTCATTTAGGTTCCCATTTTATTGGACCCTCTTTCCATTTTTCACTCTGCTGTGACACTTCCAGGAGGCCAGGTTTCCTGCCAACACTTGACAACAATATCCATGCTGGATCAGGGAAGCTTGATGGGGAATCAGGGAGAGAACGCCTCCAACGGGCTGCCCAAGACCTCAGCAGGAGTGAGTAATTGTAAAAGGCTCCCCACCATGTGTGTTAATACTTAGAAACATAGAACTAAATGTCAACACTTTGCCTCTCTTGAGAGCACTCACATCTGAGCATTGAGAGCAGGGGTAACGCCATGCCAGGCTGCAGTTGAGAAGGAAAAACAGGTATTTATCTGTTCTAAATCACTTGCCAAAAATGAGTTTTTCTGGGGCTCTCTTATTTAGGAAGAAAAATATGCAGAAGAACCTTTGGCATCAGCCTACCTGCCTTGATGATGCATAGGAGCTGAGTAGCTAGCAAAGGGGGCCCATATCATAAAAGCCAGAATATACATTGTTGCAAAAACACAAAGAATTTGAGGGCTGAGGACCTGGATGTGTATTATTATGCTGCACTTGCATTCTGCATTAACCCTTGGAGTTACTTTAAATTTCAATTTTCTTACTGATAAAAAGGAAGCACAATTTTTGACCCTTTAAAAGATTCGCAATATGGAACAGTAGTACCTGCTCGGGCTGTGTGTGGCCCGGGGACGGGGAATAGAGGAGGGTGGAAGAGGAGAGTGCAGATTTCTGCATTGTGCAAGGTAGCATAGCTTGGTGGGCTTGGAAAGGCTTTCCCTATCTCCCCCAGAGCTAGATCAACACCACTAGTGAAATCCACCTCCCACTAGAATATTAACCATCATCTGCAGAGCCGGAAGTACGCCATCCTTTGGCAATATGGTTGTGAATCAATAATAGCTTCTGGGCTCACCCCACAACTTCCTCTTCAAAAGAAAAGTTAAACTGTAGCAAAGAAAGCATCTGAGTGCCTGTTTTTTCTTTCCAAAGTCCTTCCCTGGGCTAGTGTGACAAAACAAAGATAGCACTGTTGGCAAATCATAATGAAGATTTTGGCTTGTGTGATGTCCTTCAACCAACTTTGATCCACACCTCTGTGATTATGGGCCTCATTTCAGTTTAATTTAATGAATGGACCTGCATCACAACAACCCACTCCTCCTGATTCTCCTACCATGCCAGTCACAAAACCACCTGAGCCTGGCTTCCCAGTTCACATGACTCATGCACGGAAGAAGGGAGCTGGGTGAGTGAGGGGAATAGTGTTTAAATTTCTGATAACTTTGGGCCTTTCTGATGATACTGTAACAATGCAATGATGAAGATGCAATGGGATGGCTAAAACAGACGTAGTCTGGTAGATAATGAACCACAGAAGTAGCTTCCAACTGTTCAGTATTTACACATTCAAGAACCTTTTCACAACAATTTACAGGCATTGCCTGATTTCCTCCTCACAAATGTTCTCTGAGGGGTGTTGTTGTAATGTGTGTTTTACACTTGCAGAACCTGAGGTACAAAGAAAGACTGATTTCATCAAATATAATATCTGGGAAATTGTAGAGGCACCATTTCTGCCTAGATAATTTGGGTAAAGAGTTTGTATGTTTAAACTCCAAATTAGAGTGATTACAAAAATATTTGTAGAATTGCAATGTGTCAAGGGGGCAAAATGCCATGGCTAAGTATTGCTCTTTGCTAGGTGCAAGTATAAACTATTGAGACTCTTTTCTTGCTATAAACCAGCTGATCCTGGTTACGGTATTCCTCCTCTAGCAGCATTTTTGAATGATCATATCCATAGAAATACTCACAGTTTTGAATATGATACCTAGATAGCTTACAAGGCCTCTCACTGGTCTAGGACAGACTGCAGGCAGATACACCCAAGTGCCTTGTGGAAAAATTTATTGCATAAGACTCTCTTCAATTGAGATCATTGATGTCAACACTCATTCTCCTACCTGTTGCCTTCTTCCTTGCTAACTCCAGAATTTAACCCTTTGACTGGTGACTTACACTAATTCCTCCAAAGAAAAAGGATGGCATCTTTTTACATTAATGCAAGCAAGTTATGGGATTCATGT
>NW_026697347.1:0-52793 GCF_030435755.1 Ochotona princeps | reverse complement strand
TGCTTCATTTCAGTCCTAGGTACTCAAAGGGCACTAAGCATAGAGTGTGAAAACTGAGTTTCCTTGAGAGCTGCTTGGAAGCCTGATGGTGTGTGAAGTTAGTGAGCCAAATGGAGTTATTCTCCCACAAGAACCACTCGGCTGATCCTTCTTCAATATGCCCTTCACCAATATGCAGTGTTTCCTTGATTGAATTATCTCCCACACCAATATTTGCGTCTAGAGCCTTTGCATTGAGGGCTATCTGAAAACAGCTGTGGCGCTGAAGTTGCCTGTCAATGTGGAGTTGGTGGCATGTGAAACCCGCATGTGGAGCATTCGTTTGTGTGGGATGCTCACCAAGTTTCATTTCAGTCCTAGGTACTCAAAGGGTACTAAGAAAGAGTGTGAAAACTGAGTTTCCTTGAGAGCTGCTTGGAAGCCTGATGGTGTGTGAAGTTAGTGAGCCAAATGGAGTTGTTCTCCCACAAGAACCACAGTTCCGATCCTTCTTCAATATGCCCTTCACCAACATGCAATGTTTCCTTGATTGAATTAGGTCTCACACCAATATTTGCGTCTAGAGCCTTTGCATTGAGGGCTATCTGAAAACGGCTGTGGCGCTGAAGTTGCCTGTGAATGTGGAGTTGGTGGCATGTGAAACCCCCATGTGGAGCATTCGTTTGTGTGGGATGCTCTACCAGGTTCATTCCTAGATAATGCCCTCAAAGGGCACTAAGTATAGAGTGTGAAAACTGAGTTTCCTTGAGAGCTGCTTGGAAGCCTGATGGTGTGTGAAGTTAGTGAGCCAAATGGAGTTGTTCTCCCACAAGAACCACTCGGCTGATCCTTCTTCAATATGCCCTTCACCAACATGCAGTGTTTCCTTGATTGAATTATCTCTCACACCAATATATGCGTCTAGAGCCTTTGCATTGAGGGCTATCTGAAAACGGCTGTGGCGCCGAAGTTGCCTGTGAATTTTTAGTTGGTGGCATGTGAAACCCGCATGTGGAGCATTCGTTTGTGTGGGATGCTCACCAAGCTTCATTTCAGTCCTAGGTACTCAAAGAGCACTAAGCATAGAGTGTGAAAGCTGAGTTTCCTTGAGAGCTGCTTGGAAGCCTGATGGTGTGTGAAGTTAGTGAGTCAAATGGAGTTGTTCTCCCACAAGGACCACTCGGCTGATCCTTCTTCAATATGCCCTTCAACAACATGCAGTGTTTCCTTGATTGAATTATCTCCCACACCAATATTTGCGTCTAGATCCTTTGCATTGAGGGCTATCTGAAAACGGCTGTGGCGCTGAAGTTGCGTGTGAATGTGGAGTTGGTGGCATGTGAAACCCGCATGTGGAGCATTCGTTTGTGTGGGATGCTCTACCAGGTTCATTCCTAGATAATGCACTCAAAGGGCACTAAGCATAGAGTGTGAAAACTGAGTTTCCTTGAGAGCTGCTTGGAAGCCTGATGGTGTGTGAAGTTAGTGAGCCAAATGGAGTTGTTCTCCCACAAGAACCACTCGGCTGATCCTTCTTCAATATGCCCTTCACCAACATGCAGTGCTTCCTTGATTGAATTAACTCTCACACCAATATTTGCATCAACAGCCTTTGCATTGAGGGCTATCTGAAAGCGGCTGTGGCGCTGAAGTTGCCTGTGAATGTGGAGTTGGTGGCATGTGAAACCGGTATGTGGAGCATTCGTTTGTGTGGGATGCTCACCAAGATTCATTTCAGTCCTAGGAACTCAAAGGGTACTAAGCATAGAGTGTGAAAACTGAGTTTCCTTGAGAGCTGCTTGGAAGCCTGATGGTGTGTGAAGTTAGTGAGCCAAATGGAGTTGTTCTCCCACAAGAACCACTCGGCTGATCCTTCTTCAATATGCCCTTCACCAACATGCAGTGTTTCCTTGATTGAATTAACTCTCACACCAATATTTGCGTCTAGAGCCTTTGCATTGAGGGCTATCTGAAAACGGCTGTGGCGCTGAAGTTGCCTGTGAATGTGGAGTTGGTGGCATGTGAAACCCGCATGTGGAGCATTCGTTTGTGTGGGATGCTCACCAAGCTTCATTTCAGTCCTTGGTACCCAATGTGCACTAAGCATAGAGTGTGAAAACTGAGTTTCCTTGAGAGCTGCTTGGAAGCCTGATGGTTTGTGAAGTTAGTGTGCCAAATGGAGTTGTTCTCCCACAAGAACCACTCGGCTGATTCTTCTTCAATATGCCCTTCACCAACATGCAGTGCTTCCTTGATTGAATTAGCTCTCACACCAATATTTGCGTCTAGAGCTTTTGCATTGAGGGCTATCTGAAAACGGCTGTGGCGCTGAAGTTGCCTGTGAATGTGGAGTTGGTGGCATGTGAAACCCGCATGTGGAGCATTCGTTTGTGTTTGATGCTCACCAAGCTTCATTTCAGTCCTAGGCACTCAAAGGGCACTAAGCATAGAGTTTGAAAACTGAGTTTCCTTGAGAGCTGCTTGGAAGCCTGATGGTGTGTGAAGTTAGTGAGCCAAATGGAGTTGTTCTCCCACAAGAACCACTCGGCTGATCCTTCTTCAATATGCCCTTCACCAACAT
This sequence comes from Ochotona princeps, assembly GCF_030435755.1. NCBI lineage: Eukaryota > Metazoa > Chordata > Mammalia > Lagomorpha > Ochotonidae > Ochotona > Ochotona princeps. The sequence goes on along the minus strand of NW_026697347.1, from coordinate 50,233 downwards.
GCAGTGTTTCCTTGATTGAATTAGCTCTCACACCAATATTTGCGTCTAGAGCCTTTGCATTGAGGGCTATCTGAAAACGGCTGTGGCGCTGAAGTTGCCTGAGAATGTGGAGTTGGTGGCATGTTAAACCCGCATGTGGAGCATTCGTTTGTGTGGGATGCTCTACCAGGTTCATTCCTAGATAATGCACTCAAAGGGCACTAAGCATAGAGTGTGAAAACTGAGTTTCCTTGAGAGCTGCTTGGAAGCCTGATGGTGTGTGAAGTTAGTGAGCCAAATGGAGTTGTTCTCCCACAAGAACCACTCGGCTGATCCTTCTTCAATATGCCCTTCACCAACATGCAGTGTTTCCTTGATTGAATTAGCTCTCACACCAATATTTGCGTCTAGAGCCTTTGCATTGAGGGCTATCTGAAAATGGCTGTGGCGCCGAAGTTGCCTGTGAATGTGGAGTTGGTGGCATGTGAAACCCGCATGTGGAGCATTCGTTTGTGTGGGATGCTCACCAAGCTTCATTTCAGTCCTAGGTACTCAAAGGGCACTAAGCATAGAGTGTGAAAACTGAGTTTCCTTGAGAGCTGCTTGGAAGCCTGTAATGGTGTGTGAAGTTAGTGAGCCAAATGGACTTGTTCTCCCACAAGAACCACTCGGCTGATCCTTCTTCAATATGCCCTTCACCAACATGCAGTGTTTCCTTGATTGAATTATCTCCCACACCAATATTTGCATCTAGAGCCTTTGCATTGAGGGCTATCTGAAAACGGCTGTGGCGCTGAAGTTGCGTGAGAATGTGGAGTTGGTGGCATGTGAAACCCGCATGTGGAGCATTCGTTTGTGTGGGATGCTCTACCAGGTTCATTCCTAGATAATGCACTCAAAGGGCACTAAGCATAGAGTGTGAAAACTGAGTTTCCTTGAGAGCTGCTTGGAAGCCTGATGGTGTGTGAAGTTAGTGAGCCAAATGGAGTTGTTCTCCCACAAGAACCACTCGGCTGATCCTTCTTCAATATGCTCTTCACCAACATGCAGTGTTTCCTTGATTGAATTAGCTCTCACACCAATATTTGCATCTAGGGCCTTTGCATTGAGGGCTATCTGAAAACGGCTGTGGCTCTGAAGTTGCCTGTGCATGTGGAGTTGGTGGCATGTGAAACCCGCATGTGGAGCATTCGTTTGTGTGGGTTGCTCACCAAGCTTCATTTCAGTCCTAGGTACTCAAAGGGCACTAAGCATAGAGTGTGAAAACTGAGTTTCCTTGAGAGCTGCTTGGAAGCCTGATGGTGTGTGAAGTTAGTGAGTCAAATGGAGTTGTTCTCAAACAAGAACCACTCGGCTGATCCTTCTGCAATATGCCCTTCACCAATATGCAGTGTTTCCTTGAGTGAATTATCTCCCACACCAATATTTGCGTCTAGAGCCTTTGCATTGAGGGCTATCTGAAAACGGCTGTGGCGCTGAAGTTGCCTGTGAATGTGGAGTTGGTGGCATGTGAAACCAGCATTTGGAGCATTCGTTTGTGTGGGATGCTCACCAAGCTTCATTTCAGTCCTAGGTACTCAAAGGGCACTAAGCATAGAGTGTGAAAACTGAGTTTCATTGAGAGCTGCTTGGAAGCCTGATGGTCTGTGAAGTTAGTGAGCCAAATGGACTTGTTCTCCCACAAGAACCACTCGGCTGATCCTTCTTCAATATGCCCTTCAACAACATGCAGTGTTTCCTTGATTGCATTAGCTCTCATACCAATATTTGCGTCTAGAGCCTTTGCATTGAGGGCTATCTGAAAACGGCTGTGGCGCTGAAGTTGCGTGAGAATGTGGAGTTGGTGGCATGTGAAACCCGCATGTGGAGCATTCGTTTGTGTGGGATGCTCTACCAGCTTCATTTCAGTCCTAGGCACTCAAAGGGCACTAAGCATAGAGTGTGAAAACTGAGTTTCCTTGAGAGCTGCTTGGAAGCCTGATGGTGTGTGAAGTTAGTGAGCCAAATGGAGTTGTTCTCCCACAAGAACCACAGTTCCGATTCTTCTTCAATATGCCCTTCACCAACATGCAGTGTTTCCTTGATTGAATTAGCTCTCACACCAATATTTGTGTCTAAAGCCTTGGCATTGAGGGCTATCTGAAAACGGCTGTGGCGCTGAAGTTGCCTGTCAATGTGGAGTTGGTGGCATGTGAAACCCGCATGTGGAGCATTCGTTTGTGTGGGATGCTCTACCAGGTTCATTCCTAGATAATGCACTCAAAGGGCACTAAGCATAGAGTGTGAAAACTGAGTTTCCTTGAGAGCTGCTTGGAAGCCTGATGGTGTGTGAAGTTAGTGAGCCAAATGGAGTTGTTCTCCCACAAGAACCACTCGGCTGATCCTTCTTCAATATGCCCTTCACCAATATGCAGTGTTTCCTTGATTGAATTATCTCCCACACCAATATTTGCGTCTAGAGCCTTTGCATTGAGGGCTATCTGAAAACGGCTGTGGCGCTGAAGTTGCCTGTGAATGTGGAGTTGGTGGCATGTGAAACCCGCATGTGGAGCATTCGTTTGTGTGATGCTCACCAAGTTTCATTTCAGTCCTAGGTACTCAAACGGTACTAAGAAAGAGTGTGAAAACTGAGTTTCCTTGAGAGCTGCTTGGAAGCCTGATGGTGTGTGAAGTTAGTGAGCCAAATGGAGTTGTTCTCCCACAAGAACCACAGTTCCGATCCTTCTTCAATATGCCCTTCACCAACATGCAGTGTTTCCTTGATTGAATTAGCTCTCATACCAATATTTGCGTCTAGAGCCTTTGCATTGAGGGCTATCTGAAAACGGCTGTGGCGTTGAAGTTGCGTGTGAATGTGGAGTTGGTGGCATGTGAAACCCGCATGTGGAGCATTCGTTTGTGTGGGATGCTCACGAAGCTTCATTTCAGTCCTAGGTACTCAAAGGGCACTAAGCATAGAGTGTGAAAACTGAGTTTCCTTGAGAGCTGCTTGGAAGCCTGATGGTGTGTGAAGTTAGTGAGCCAAATGGAGTTATTCTCCCACAAGAACCACTCGGCTGATCCTTCTTCAATATGCCCTTCACCAATATGCAGTGTTTCCTTGATTGAATTATCTCCCACACCAATATTTGCGTCTAGAGCCTTTGCATTGAGGGCTATCTGAAAACAGCTGTGGCGCTGAAGTTGCCTGTCAATGTGGAGTTGGTGGCATGTGAAACCCGCATGTGGAGCATTCGTTTGTGTGGGATGCTCACCAAGTTTCATTTCAGTCCTAGGTACTCAAAGGGTACTAAGAAAGAGTGTGAAAACTGAGTTTCCTTGAGAGCTGCTTGGAAGCCTGATGGTGTGTGAAGTTAGTGAGCCAAATGGAGTTGTTCTCCCACAAGAACCACAGTTCCGATCCTTCTTCAATATGCCCTTCACCAACATGCAGTGTTTCCTTGATTGAATTAGGTCTCACACCAATATTTGCGTCTAGAGCCTTTGCATTGAGGGCTATCTGAAAACGGCTGTGGCGCTGAAGTTGCCTGTGAATGTGGAGTTGGTGGCATGTGAAACCCCCATGTGGAGCATTCGTTTGTGTGGGATGCTCTACCAGGTTCATTCCTAGATAATGCCCTCAAAGGGCACTAAGTATAGAGTGTGAAAACTGAGTTTCCTTGAGAGCTGCTTGGAAGCCTGATGGTGTGTGAAGTTAGTGAGCCAAATGGAGTTGTTCTCCCACAAGAACCACTCGGCTGATCCTTCTTCAATATGCCCTTCACCAACATGCAGTGTTTCCTTGATTGAATTATCTCTCACACCAATATATGCGTCTAGAGCCTTTGCATTGAGGGCTATCTGAAAACGGCTGTGGCGCCGAAGTTGCCTGTGAATTTTTAGTTGGTGGCATGTGAAACCCGCATGTGGAGCATTCGTTTGTGTGGGATGCTCACCAAGCTTCATTTCAGTCCTAGGTACTCAAAGAGCACTAAGCATAGAGTGTGAAAGCTGAGTTTCCTTGAGAGCTGCTTGGAAGCCTGATGGTGTGTGAAGTTAGTGAGTCAAATGGAGTTGTTCTCCCACAAGGACCACTCGGCTGATCCTTCTTCAATATGCCCTTCAACAACATGCAGTGTTTCCTTGATTGAATTATCTCCCACACCAATATTTGCGTCTAGAGCCTTTGCATTGAGGGCTATCTGAAAACGGCTGTGGCGCTGAAGTTGCGTGTGAATGTGGAGTTGGTGGCATGTGAAACCCGCATGTGGAGCATTCGTTTGTGTGGGATGCTCTACCAGGTTCATTCCTAGATAATGCACTCAAAGGGCACTAAGCATAGAGTGTGAAAACTGAGTTTCCTTGAGAGCTGATGGAAGCCTGATGGTGTGTGAAGTTAGTGAGCCAAATGGAGTTGTTCTCCCACAAGAACCACTCGGCTGATCCTTCTTCAATATGCCCTTCACCAACATGCAGTGCTTCCTTGATTGAATTAACTCTCACACCAATATTTGCATCTACAGCCTTTGCATTGAGGGCTATCTGAAAACGGCTGTGGCGCTGAAGTTGCCTGTGAATGTGGAGTTGGTGGCATGTGAAACCCGTATGTGGAGCATTCGTTTGTGTGGGATGCTCACCAAGATTCATTTCAGTCCTAGGAACTCAAAGGGTACTAAGCATAGAGTGTGAAAACTGAGTTTCCTTGAGAGCTGCTTGGAAGCCTGATGGTGTGTGAAGTTAGTGAGCCAAATGGAGTTGTTCTCCCACAAGAACCACTCGGCTGATCCTTCTTCAATATGCCCTTCACCAACATGCAGTGTTTCCTTGATTGAATTAACTCTCACACCAATATTTGTGTCTAGAGCCTTTGCATTGAGGGCTATCTGAAAACGGCTGTGGCGCTGAAGTTGCCTGTGAATGTGGAGTTGGTGGCATGTGAAACCTGCATGTGGAGCATTCGTTTGTGTGGGATGCTCACCAAGCTTCATTTCAGTCCTTGGTACCCAATGTGCACTAAGCATAGAGTGTGAAAACTGAGTTTCCTTGAGAGCTGCTTGGAAGCCTGATGGTTTGTGAAGTTAGTGTGCCAAATGGAGTTGTTCTCCCACAAGAACCACTCGGCTGATTCTTCTTCAATATGCCCTTCACCAACATGCAGTGCTTCCTTGATTGAATTAGCTCTCACACCAATATTTGCGTCTAGAGCTTTTGCATTGAGGGCTATCTGAAAACGGCTGTGGCGCTGAAGTTGCCTGTGAATGTGGAGTTGGTGGCATGTGAAACCCGCATGTGGAGCATTCGTTTGTGTTTGATGCTCACCAAGCTTCATTTCAGTCCTAGGCACTCAAAGGGCACTAAGCATAGAGTTTGAAAACTGAGTTTCCTTGAGAGCTGCTTGGAAGCCTGATGGTGTGTGAAGTTAGTGAGCCAAATGGAGTTGTTCTCCCACAAGAACCACTCGGCTGATCCTTCTTCAATATGCCCTTCACCAACATGCAGTGTTTCCTTGATTGAATTAGCTCTCACACCAATATTTGCGTCTAGAGCCTTTGCATTGAGGGCTATCTGAAAACGGCTGTGGCGCTGAAGTTGCCTGTGAATGTGGAGTTGGTGGCATGTGAAACCCGCATGTGGAGCATTCATTTGTGTGGGATGCTCCACCAGCTTCATTTCAGTCCTAGGTACTCAAAGGGCACTAAGCATAGAGTGTGAAAGCTGAGTTTCCTTGAGAGCTGCTTGGAAGCCTGATGGTGTGTGAAGTTAGTGAGTCAAATGGAGTTGTTCACCCACAAGGACCACTCGGCTGATCCTTCTTCAATATGCCCTTCACCAACATGCAGTGTTTCCTTGATTGAATTATCTCCCACACCAATATTTGCGTCTAGAGCCTTTGCATTGAGGGCTATCTGAAAACGGCTGTGGCGCTGAAGTTGCCTGTGAATGTGGAGTTGGTGGCATGTGAAACCCGCATGTGGAGCATTCGTTTGTGTGGGATGCTCTACCAGGTTCATTCCTAGATAATGCACTCAAAGGGCACTAAGCATAGAGTGTGAAAACTGAGTTTCCTTGAGAGCTGCTTGGAAGCCTGATGGTGTGTGAAGTTAGTGAGCCAAATGGAGTTGTTCTCCCACAAGAACCACTCGGCTGATCCTTCTTCAATATGCCCTTCACCAACATGCAGTGCTTCCTTGATTAATTAACTCTCACACCAATATTTGCATCTAGAGCCTTTGCATTGAGGGCTATCTGAAAACGGCTGTGGCGCTGAAGTTGCCTGTGAATGTGGAGTTGGTGGCATGTGAAACCCGTATGTGGAGCATTCGTTTGTGTGGGATGCTCACCAAGATTCATTTCAGTCCTAGGTACTCAAAGGGTACTAAGCATAGAGTGTGAAAACTGAGTTTCCTTGAGAGCTGCTTGGAAGCCTGATGGTGTGTGAAGTTAGTGAGCCAAATGGAGTTGTTCTCCCACAAGAACCACTCGGCTGATCCTTCTTCAATATGCCCTTCACCAACATGCAGTGTTTCCTTGATTGAATTAACTCTCACACCAATATTTGCGTCTAGAGCCTTTGCATTGAGGGCTATCTGAAAACGGCTGTGGCGCTGAAGTTGCCTGTCAATGTGGAGTTGGTGGCATGTGAAACCCGCATGTGGAGCATTCGTTTGTGTGGGATGCTCACCAAGATTCATTTCAGTCCTAGGTACTCAAAGGGCACTAAGCATAGAGTGTGAAAACTGAGTTTCCTTGAGAGCTGCTTAGAAGCCTGATGGTTTGTGAAGTTAGTGAGCCAAATGTAGTTGTTCTCCCACAAGAACCACTCGGCTGATCCTTCTTCAATATGCCCTTCACCAATATGCAGTGTTTCCTTGATTGAATTAGCTCTCACACCAATATTTGCGTCTAGAGCCTTTGCATTGAGGGCTATCTGAAAACGGCTGTGGCGCTGAAGTTGCCTGTGAATGTGGAGTTGGTGGCATGTGAAACCCGCATGTGGAGCATTCGTTTGTGTGGGATGCTCTACCAGGTTCATTCCTAGATAATGCACTCAAAGGGCACTAAGCATAGAGTGTGAAAACTGAGTTTCCTTGAGAGCTGCTTGGAAGCCTGATGGTGTGTGAAGTTAGTGAGCCAAATGGAGTTGTTCTCCCACAAGAACCACTCGGCTGATCCTTCTTCAATATGCCCTTCACCAACATGCAGTGCTTCCTTGATTAATTAACTCTCACACCAATATTTGCATCTAGAGCCTTTGCATTGAGGGCTATCTGAAAACGGCTGTGGCGCTGAAGTTGCCTGTGAATGTGGAGTTGGTGGCATGTGAAACCCGTATGTGGAGCATTCGTTTGTGTGGGATGCTCACCAAGATTCATTTCAGTCCTAGGTACTCAAAGGGTACTAAGCATAGAGTGTGAAAACTGAGTTTCCTTGAGAGCTGCTTGGAAGCCTGATGGTGTGTGAAGTTAGTGAGCCAAATGGAGTTGTTCTCCCACAAGAACCACTCGGCTGATCCTTCTTCAATATGCCCTTCACCAACATGCAGTGTTTCCTTGATTGAATTAACTCTCACACCAATATTTGCGTCTAGAGCCTTTGCATTGAGGGCTATCTGAAAACGGCTGTGGCGCTGAAGTTGCCTGTCAATGTGGAGTTGGTGGCATGTGAAACCCGCATGTGGAGCATTCGTTTGTGTGGGATGCTCACCAAGATTCATTTCAGTCCTAGGTACTCAAAGGGCACTAAGCATAGAGTGTGAAAACTGAGTTTCCTTGAGAGCTGCTTAGAAGCCTGATGGTTTGTGAAGTTAGTGAGCCAAATGTAGTTGTTCTCCCACAAGAACCACTCGGCTGATCCTTCTTCAATATGCCCTTCACCAATATGCAGTGTTTCCTTGATTGAATTAGCTCTCACACCAATATTTGCGTCTAGAGCCTTTGCATTGAGGGCTATCTGAAAACGGCTGTGGCGCTGAAGTTGCCTGTGAATGTGGAGTTGGTGGCATGTGAAACCCGCATGTGGAGCATTCGTTTGTGTGGGATGCTCTACCAGGTTCATTCCTAGATAATGCACTCAAAGGGCACTAAGCATAGAGTGTGAAAACTGAGTTTCCTTGAGAGCTGCTTGGAAGCCTGATGGTGTGTGAAGTTAGTGAGCCAAATGGAGTTGTTCTCCCACAAGAACCACTCGGCTGATCCTTCTTCAATATGCCCTTCAACAACATGCAGTGTTTCCTTGATTGAATTAGCTCTCACACCAATATTTGCGTCTAGAGACTTTGCATTGAGGGCTATCTGAAAACGGCTGTGGCGCTGAAGTTGCCTGTGAATGTGGAGTTGGTGGCATGTGAAACCCGCATGTGGAGCATTCGTTTGTGTGGGATGCTCACCAAGCTTCATGTCAGTCCTAGGTAAAAAGGGCACTAAGCATAGAGTGTGAAAACTGAGTTTCCTTGAGAGCTGCTTGGAAGCCTGATGGTGTGTGAAGTTAGTGAGCCAAATGGAGTTGTTCTCCCACAAGAACCACTCGGCTGATCCTTCTTCAATATGCCCTTCACCAACATGCAGTGTTTCCTTGATTGAATTAACTCTCACACAAATATTTGCATCTAGAGCCTTTGCATTGAGGGCTATCTGAAAACGGCTTTGGCGCTGAAGTTGCCTGTGAATGTGGAGTTGGTGGCATGTGAAACCCGCATGTGGAGCATTCGTTTGTGTGGGATGCTCTACCAGCTTCATTTCAGTCCTAGGTACACAAAGGGCACTAAGCATAGAGTGTGAAAACTGAGTTTCCTTGAGAGCTGCTTGGAAGCCTGATGGTGTGTGAAGTTAGTGAGTCAAATGGAGTTGTTCTCCCACAAGAACCACTCGGCTGATCCTTCTTCAATATGCCCTTCACCAACATGCAATACTTCATTGATTGAATTAACTCTCACACCAATATTTGCATCTAGAGCCTTTGCATTGAGGGCTATCTGAAAACGGCTGTGGCGCTGAAGTTGCGTGAGAATGTGGAGTTGGTGGCATGTGAAAGCCGCATGTGGAGCATTCGTTTGTGTGGGATGCTCACCAAGCTTCATTTCAGTCCTAGGTACTCAAAGGGCACTAAGCATAGAGTGTGAAAACTGAGTTTCCTTGAGAGCTGCTTGGGAGCCTGATGATGTGTGAAGTTAGTGAGCCAAATGGAGTTGTTCTCCCACAAGAACCACTCGGCTGATCCTTCTTCAATATGCCCTTCACCAACATGCAGTGCTTCCTTGATTGAATTAGCTCTCACACCAATATTTGCGTCTAGAGCTTTTGCATTGAGGGCTATCTGAAAACGGCTGTGGTGCTGAATTTGCCTGTGAATGTGGAGTTGGTGGCATGTGAAACCCGCATTTGGAGCATTCGTTTGTGTGGGATCCTGACCAAGCTTCATTTCAGTCCTAGGTAAAAAGGGCACTAAGCATAGAGTGTGAAAACTGAGTTTCCTTGAGAGCTGCTTGGAAGCCTGATGGTGTGTGAAGTTAGTGAGCTAAATGGAGTTGTTCTCCCACAAGAACCACTCGGCTGATCCTTCTTCAATATGCCCTTCACCAACATGCAGTGTTTCCTTGATTGAATTAGCTCTCACACCAATATTTGCGTCTAGAGCCTTTGCATTGAGGGCTATCTGAAAACGGCTGTGGCGCTGAAGTTGCCTGAGAATGTGGAGTTGGTGGAATGTGAAACTCGCATGTGGAGCATTCATTTGTGTGGGATGCTCACCAAGATTCATTTCAGTCCTAGGCACTCAAAGGGCACTAAGCATAGAGTGTGAAAACTGAGTTTCCTTGAGAGCTGCTTAGAAGCCTGATGGTTTGTGAAGTTAGTGATCCAAATGTAGTTGTTCTCCCACAAGAACCACTCGGCTGATCCTTCTTCAATATGCCCTTCACCAACATGCAGTGTTTCCTTGATTGAATTAGCTCTCACACCAATATTTGCGTCTAGAGCCTTTGCATTGAGGGCTATCTGAAAACGGCTGTGGCGCTGAAGTTGCCTGTGAATGTGGAGTTGGTGGCATGTGAAACCCGCATGTGGAGCATTCGTTTGTGTGGGATGCTCACCAAGCTTCATTTCAGTCCTAGGTACTCAAAGGGCACTAAGCATAGAGTGTGAAAACTGAGTTTCCTTGAGAGCTGCTTGGAAGCCTGATGGTGTGTGAAGTTAGTGAGCAAAATGGAGTTGTTCTCCCACAAGAACCACTCGGCTGATCCTTCTTCAATATGCCCTTCACCAACATGCAGTGTTTCCTTGATTGAATTAGCTCTCACACCAATATTTGCGTCTAGAGCCTTTGCATTGAGGGCTATCTGAAAACGGCTGTGGCGCTGAAGTTGCCTGTGAATGTGGAGTTGGTGGCATGTGAAACCCGCATGTGGAGCATTCGTTTGTGTGGGATGCTCACAAAGCTTCATTTCAGTCTTAGGTACTCAAAGGTCACTAAGCATAGAGTGTGAAAACTGAGTTTCCTTGAGAGCTGCTTGGAAGCCTGATGGTGTGTGAAGTTAGTGAGCCAAATGGAGTTGTTCTCCCACAAGAACCACTCGGCTGATCCTTCTTCAATATGCCCTTCACCAACATGCAGTGTTTCCTTGATTGAATTAGCTCTCACACCAATATTTGCGTCTAGCGCCTTTGCATTGAGGGCTATCTGAAAACGGCTGTGGCGCTGAAGTTGCGTGAGAATGTGGAGTTGGTGGCATGTGAAACCCGCATGTGGAGCATTCGTTTGTGTGGGATGCTCTACCAGGTTCATTCCTAGATAATGCACTCAAAGGGCACTAAGCATAGAGTGTGAAAACTGAGTTTCCTTGAGAGCTGCTTGGAAGCCTGATGGTGTGTGAAGTTAGTGAGCCAAATGGAGTTGTTCTCCCACAAGAACCACTCGGCTGATCCTTCTTCAATATGCCCTTCACCAACATGCAGTGTTTCCTTGATTGAATTAGCTCTCACACCAATATTTGCGTCTAGAGCCTTTGCATTGAGGGCTATCTGAAAACGGCTGTGGCGCTGAAGTTGCCTGTGAATGTGGAGTTGGTGGCATGTGAAACCCGCATGTGGAGCATTCGTTTGTGTGGGATGCTCACCAAGCTTCATGTCAGTCCTAGGTACTCAAAGGGCACTAAGCATAGAGTGTGAAAACTGAGTTTCCTTGAGAGCTGCTTGGAAGCCTGATGGTGTGTGAAGTTAGTGAGCCAAATGGAGTTGTTCTCCCACAAGAACCACTCGGCTGATCCTTCTTCAATATGCCCTTCACCAACATGCAGTGTTTCCTTGATTGAATTAACTCTCACACCAATATTTGCATCTAGAGCCTTTGCATTGAGGGCTATCTGAAAACGGCTTTGGCGCTGAAGTTGCCTGTGAATGTGGAGTTGGTGGCATGTGAAACCCGCATGTGGAGCATTCGTTTGTGTGGGATGCTCTACCAGCTTCATTTCAGTCCTAGGTACTCAAAGGGCACTAAGCATAGAGTGTGAAAACTGAGTTTCCTTGAGAGCTGCTTGGAAGCCTGATGGTGTGTGAAGTTAGTGAGCCAAATGGAGTTGTTGTCCCACAAGCACCACTCGGCTGATCCTTCTTCAATATGCCCTTCACCAACATGCAGTGTTTCCTTGATTGAATTAGCTCTCACACCAATATTCGCGTCTAGAGCCTTTGCATTGAGGGCTATCTGAAAACGGCTGTGGCGCTGAAGTTGCCTGTGAATGTGGAGTTGGTGGCATGTGAAACCCGCATGTGGAGCATTCGTTTGTGTGGGATGCTGACCAAGCTTCATGTCAGTCCTAGGTACAAAGGGCACTAAGCATAGAGTGTGAAAACTGAGTTTCCTTGAGAGCTGCTTGGAAGCCTGATGGTGTGTGAAGTTAGTGAGCCAAATGGAGTTGTTCTCCCACAAGAACCACTCGGCTGATCCTTCTTCAATATGCCCTTCACCATCATGCAGTGTTTCCTTGATTGAATTAGCTCTCACACCAATATTTGCGTCTAGAGCCTTTGCATTGAGGGCTATCTGAAAACGGCTGTGGCGCTGAAGTTGCCTGTGAATGTGGAGTTGGTGGAATGTGAAACCCGCATGTGGAGCATTCGTTTGTATGGGATGCTCTACCAGGTTCATTCCTAGATAATGCACTCAAAGGGCACTAAGCATAGAGTGTGAAAACTGAGTTTCCTTGAGAGCTGCTTGGAAGCCTGATGGTGTGTGAAGTTAGTGAGCCAAATGGAGTTGTTCTCCCACAAGAACCACTCGGCTGATCCTTCTTCAATATGCCCTTCACCAACATGCAGTGTTTCCTTGATTGAATTAGCTCTCACACCAATATTTGCGTCTAGAGCCTTTGCATTGAGGGCTATCTGAAAACGGCTGTGGCGCTGAAGTTGCGTGTGAATGTGGAGTTGGTGGCATGTGAAACCCGCATGTGGAGCATTCGTTTGTGTGGGATACTCTACCAGGTTCATTCCTAGATAATGCACTCAAAGGGCACTAAGCATAGAGTGTGAAAACTGAGTTTCCTTGAGAGCTGCTTGGAAGCCTGATGGTGTGTGAAGTTAGTGAGCCAAATGGAGTTGTTCTCCCACAAGAACCACTCGGCTGATCCTTCTTCAATATGCCCTTCACCAACATGCAGTGTTTCCTTGATTGAATTAGCTCTCACACCAATATTTGCGTCTAGAGCCTTTGCATTGAGGGCTATCTGAAAACGGCTGTGGCGCTGAAGTTGCGTGAGAATGTGGAGTTGGTGGCATGTGAAACCCGCATGTGGAGCATTCGTTTGTGTGGGATGCTCTACCAGGTTCATTCCTAGATAATGCACTCAAAGAGCACTAAGCATAGAGTGTGAAAACTGAGTTTCCTTGAGAGCTGCTTGGAAGCCTGATGGTGTGTGAAGTTAGTGAGCCAAATGGAGTTGTTCTCCCACAAGAACCACTCGGCTGATCCTTCTTCAATATGCCCTTCACCAACATGCAGTGTTTCCTTGATTGAATTAGCTCTCACACCAATATTTGCGTGTAGAGCCTTTGTATTGAGGGCTATCTGAAAACGGGTGTGGCGCTGAAGTTGCCTGTGAATGTGGAGTTGGTGGCATGTGAAACCCGCATGTGGAGCATTCGTTTGTGTGGGATGCTCTACCAGGTTCATTCCTAGATAATGCACTCAAAGGGCACTAAGCATAGAGTGTGAAAACTGAGTTTCCTTGAGAGCTGCTTGGAAGCCTGATGGTGTGTGAAGTTAGTGAGCCAAATGGAGTTGTTCTCCCACAAGAACCACTCGGCTGATCCTTCTTCAATATGCCCTTCACCAACATGCAATGTTTCCTTGATTGAATTAGCTCTCACACCAATATTTGCGTCTAGAGCCTTTGCATTTAGGGCTATCTGAAAACGGCTGTGGCGCTGAAGTTGCCTGAGAATGTGGAGTTGGTGGCATGTGAAACCCGCATGTGGAGCATTCGTTTGTGTGGGATGCTCTACCAGGTTCATTCCTAGATAATGCACTCAAAGGGCACTAAGCATAGAGTGTGAAAACTGAGTTTCCTTGAGAGCTGCTTGGAAGCCTGATGGTGTGTGAAGTTAGTGAGCCAAATGGAGTTGTTCTCCCACAAGAACCACTCGGCTGATCCTTCTTCAATATGCCCTTCACCAACATGCAGTGTTTCCTTGATTGAATTAGCTCTCACACCAATATTTGCGTCTAGAGCCTTTGCATTGAGGGCTATCTGAAAACGGCTGTGGCGCTGAAGTTGCCTGTGAATGTGGAGTTGGTGGCATGTGAAACCCGCATGTGGAGCATTCGTTTGTGTGGGATGCTCACCAAGCTTCATTTCAGTCCTAGGTACTCAAAGGGCACTAAGCATAGAGTGTGAAAACTGAGTTTCCTTGAGAGCTGCTTGGAAGCCTGATGGTGTGTGAAGTTAGTGAGCCAAATGGAGTTGTTCTCCCACAAGAACCACTCGGCTGATCCTTCTTCAATATGCCCTTCACCAACATGCAGTGTTTCCTTGATTGAATTAGCTCTCACACCAATATTTGCGTCTAGAGCCTTTGCATTGAGGGCTATCTGAAAATGGCTGTGGCGCTGAAGTTGCGTGAGAATGTGGAGTTGGTGGCATGTGAAACCCGCATGTGGAGCATTCGTTTGTGTGGGATGCTCTACCAGGTTCATTCCTAGATAATGCACTCAAAGAGCACTAAGCATAGAGTGTGAAAACTGAGTTTCCTTGAGAGCTGCTTGGAAGCCTGATGGTGTGTGAAGTTAGTGAGCCAAATGGAGTTGTTCTCCCACAAGAACCACTCGGCTGATCCTTCTTCAATATGCCCTTCACCAACATGCAGTGTTTCCTTGATTGAATTAGCTCTCACGCCAATATTTGCGTCTAGAGCCTTTGTATTGAGGGCTATCTGAAAACGGCTGTGGCGCTGAAGTTGCCTGAGAATGTGGAGTTGGTGGCATGTGAAACCCGCATGTGGAGCATTCGTTTGTGTGGGATGCTCTACCAGGTTCATTCCTAGATAATGCACTCAAAGGGCACTAAGCATAGAGTGTGAAAACTGAGTTTCCTTGAGAGCTGCTTGGAAGCCTGATGGTGTGTGAAGTTAGTGAGCCAAATGGAGTTGTTCTCCCACAAGAACCACTCGGCTGATCCTTCTTCAATATGCCCTTCACCAACATGCAATGTTTCCTTGATTGAATTAGCTCTCACACCAATATTTGCGTCTAGAGCCTTTGCATTGAGGGCTATCTGAAAACGGCTGTGGCGCTGAAGTTGCCTGAGAATGTGGAGTTGGTGGCATGTGAAACCCGCATGTGGAGCATTCGTTTGTGTGGGATGCTCTACCAGGTTCATTCCTAGATAATGCACTCAAAGGGCACTAAGCATAGAGTGTGAAAACTGAGTTTCCTTGAGAGCTGCTTGGAAGCCTGATGGTGTGTGAAGTTAGTGAGCCAAATGGAGTTGTTCTCCCACAAGAACCACTCGGCTGATCCTTCTTCAATATGCCCTTCACCAACATGCAGTGTTTCCTTGATTGAATTAGCTCTCACACCAATATTTGCGTCTAGAGCCTTTGCATTGAGGGCTATCTGAAAACGGCTGTGGCGCTGAAGTTGCCTGTGAATGTGGAGTTGGTGGCATGTGAAACCCGCATGTGGAGCATTCGTTTGTGTGGGATGCTCACCAAGCTTCATTTCAGTCCTAGGTACTCAAAGGGCACTAAGCATAGAGTGTGATAACTGAGTTTCCTTGAGAGCTGCTTGGAAGCCTGATGGTGTGTGAAGTTAGTGAGCCAAATGGAGTTGTTCTCCCACAAGAACCACTCGGCTGATCCTTCTTCAATATGCCCTTCACCAACATGCAGTGTTTCCTTGATTGAATTAGCTCTCACACCAATATTTGCGTCTAGAGCCTTTGCATTGAGGGCTATCTGAAAACGGCTGTGGCGCTGAAGTTGCGTGAGAATGTGGAGTTGGTGGCATGTGAAACCCGCATGTGGAGCATTCGTTTGTGTGGGATGCTCACCAAGCTTCATTTCAGTCCTAGGTACTCAAAGGGCACTAAGCATAGAGTGTGAAAACTGAGTTTCCTTGAGAGCTGCTTGGAAGCCTGATGCTGTGTGAAGTTAGTGAGCCAAATGGAGTTGTTCTCCCACAAGAACCACTCGGCTGATCCTTCTTCAATATGCCCTTCACCAACATGCAGTGTTTTCTTGATTGAATTAGCTCTTACACCAATATTTGCGTCTAGAGCCTTTGCATTGAGGGCTATCTGAAAACGGCTGTGGCGCTGAAGTTGCCTGAGAATGTGGAGTTGGTGGCATGTGAAACCCGCATGTGGAGCATTCGTTTGTGTGGGATGCTCACCAAGCTTCATTTCAGTCCTAGGTACTCAAAGGGCACTAAGCATAGAGTGTGAAAACTGAGTTTCCTTGATAGCTGCTTGGAAGCCTGATGGTGTGTGAAGTTAGTGAGCCAAATGGAGTTGTTCTCCCACAAGAACCACTCGGCTGATCCTTCTTCAATATGCCCTTCACCAACATGCAGTGTTTCCTTGATTGAATTAGCTCTCACACCAATATTTGCGTCTAGAGCCTTTGCATTGAGGGCTATCTGAAAACGGCTGTGGCGCTGAAGTTGCGTGAGAATGTCGAGTTGGTGGCATGTGAAACCCGCATGTGGAGCATTCGTTTGTGTGGGATGCTCACCAAGCTTCATTTCAGTCCTAGGTACTCAAAGGGCACTAAGCATAGAGTGTGAAAACTGAGTTTCCTTGAGAGCTGCTTGGAAGCCTGATGGTGTGTGAAGTTAGTGAGCCAAATGGAGTTGTTCTCCCACAAGAACCACTCGGCTGATCCTTCTTCAATATGCCCTTCACCAACATGCAGTGTTTCCTTGATTGAATTAGCTCTCACACCAATATTTGCGTCTAGAGCCTTTGTATTGAGGGCTATCTGAAAACGGCTGTGGCGCTGAAGTTGCCTGAGAATGTGGAGTTGGTGGAATGTGAAACCCGCATGTGGAGCATTCGTTTGTGTGGGATGCTCTACCAGGTTCATTCCTAGATAATGCACTCAAAGGGCACTAAGCATAGAGTGTGAAAACTGAGTTTCCTTGAGAGCTGCTTGGAAGCCTGATGGTGTGTGAAGTTAGTGAGCCAAATGGAGTTGTTCTCCCACAAGAACCACTCGGCTGATCCTTCTTCAATATGCCCTTCACCAACATGCAGTGTTTCCTTGATTGAATTAGCTCTCACACCAATATTTGCGTCTAGAGCCTTTGCATTGAGGGCTATCTGAAAACGGCTGTGGCGCTGAAGTTGCGTGAGAATGTGGAGTTGGTGGCATGTGAAACCCGCATGTGGAGCATTCGTTTGTGTGGGATGCTCACCAAGCTTCATTTCAGTCCTAGGTACTCAAAGGGCACTAAGCATAGAGTGTGAAAACTGAGTTTCCTTGAGAGCTGCTTGGAAGCCTGATGCTGTGTGAAGTTAGTGAGCCAAATGGAGTTGTTCTCCCACAAGAACCACTCGGCTGATCCTTCTTCAATATGCCCTTCACCAACATGCAGTGTTTCCTTGATTGAATTAGCTCTCACACCAATATTTGTGTCTAGAGCCTTTGCATTGAGGGCTATCTGAAAACGGCTGTGGCGCTGAAGTTGCGTGAGAATGTGGAGTTGGTGGCATGTGAAACCCGCATGTGGAGCATTCGTTTGTGTGGGATGCTCACCAAGCTTCATTTCAGTCCTAGGTACTCAAAGGGCACTAAGCATAGAGTGTGAAAACTGAGTTTCCTTGATAGCTGCTTGGAAGCCTGATGGTGTGTGAAGTTAGTGAGCCAAATGGAGTTGTTCTCCCACAAGAACCACTCGGCTGATCCTTCTTCAATATGCCCTTCACCAACATGCAGTGTTTCCTTGATTGAATTAGCTCTCACACCAATATTTGCGTCTAGAGCCTTTGCATTGAGGGCTATCTGAAAACGGCTGTGGCGCTGAAGTTGCCTGTGAATGTGGAGTTGGTGGCATGTGAAACCCGCATGTGGAGCATTCGTTTGTGTGGGATGCTCTACCAGGTTCATTCCTAGATAATGCACTCAAAGGGCACTAAGCATAGAGTGTGAAAACTGAGTTTCCTTGAGAGCTGCTTGGAAGCCTGATGGTGTGTGAAGTTAGTGAGCCAAATGGAGTTGTTCTCCCACAAGAACCACTCGGCTGATCCTTCTTCAATATGCCCTTCACCAACATGCAGTGTTTCCTTGATTGAATTAGCTCTCACACCAATATTTGCGTCTAGAGCCTTTGCATTGAGGGCTATCTGAAAACGGCTGTGGCGCTGAAGTTGCGTGAGAATGTCGAGTTGGTGGCATGTGAAACCCGCATGTGGAGCATTCGTTTGTGTGGGATGCTCACCAAGCTTCATTTCAGTCCTAGGTACTCAAAGGGCAATAAGCATAGAGTGTGAAAACTGAGTTTCCTTGAGAGCTGCTTGGAAGCCTGATGGTGTGTGAAGTTAGTGAGCCAAATGGAGTTGTTCTCCCACAAGAACCACTCGGCTGATCCTTCTTCAATATGCCCTTCACCAACATGCAGTGTTTCCTTGATTGAATTAGCTCTCACACCAATATTTGCGTCTAGAGCCTTTGTATTGAGGGCTATCTGAAAACGGCTGTGGCGCTGAAGTTGCCTGTGAATGTGGAGTTGGTGGCATGTGAAACCCGCATGTGGAGCATTCGTTTGTGTGGGATGCTCTACCAGGTTCATTCCTAGATAATGCACTCAAAGGGCACTAAGCATAGAGTGTGAAAACTGAGTTTCCTTGAGAGCTGCTTGGAAGCCTGATGGTGTGTGAAGTTAGTGGGCCAAATGGAGTTGTTCTCCCACAAGAACCACTCGGCTGATCCTTCTTCAATATGCCCTTCACCAACATGCAGTGTTTCCTTGATTGATATATCTCTCACACCAATATTTGCGTCTAGAGCCTTTGCATTGAGGGCTATCTGAAAACGTCTGTGGCGCTGAAGTTGCGTGTGAATGTGGAGTTGGTGGCATGTGAAACCCGCATGTGGAGCATTCGTTTGTGTGGGATGCTCACCAAGATTCATTTCAGTCCTAGGTACTGAAAGGGCACTAAGCATAGAGTGTGAAAACTGAGTTTCCTTGAGAGCTGCTTGGAAGCCTGATGGTGTGTGAAGTTAGTGAGCCAAATGGAGTTGTTCTCCCACAAGAACCACAGTTCCGATCCTTCTTCAATATGCCCTTCACCAACATGCAGTGTTTCCTTGATTGAATTAGCTCTCACACCAATATTTGCGTCTAGACCCTTCGCATTGAGGGCTATCTGAAAACGGCTGTGGCGCTGAAGTTGCGTGAGAATGTGGAGTTGGTGGCATGTGAAAGCCGCATGTGGAGCATTCGTTTGTGTGGGATGCTCACCAAGCTTCATTTCAGTCCTAGCTACTCAAAGGGCACTAAGCATAGAGTGTGAAAGCTGAGTTTCCTTGAGAGCTGCTTGGAAGCCTGATGGTGTGTGAAGTTAGTGAGCCAAATGGAGTTGTTCTCCCACAAGAACCACAGTTCCGATCCTTCTTCAATATGCCCTTCACCAACATGCAGTGTTTCCTTGATTGAATTAGCTCTCACACCAATATTTGCGTCTAGAGCCTTTGCATTGAGGGCTATCTGAAAACGGCTGTGGCGCTGAAGTTGCATGAGAATGTGGAGTTGGTGGCATGTGAAACCTGCATGTGGAGCATTCGTTTGTTTGGGATGCTCACTAAGCTTCATTTCAGTCCTAGGTACTCAAAGGGCACTAAGCATAGAGTGTGAAAACTGAGTTTCCTTGAGAGCTGCTTGGAAGCCTGATGGTGTGTGAAGTTAGTGAGCCAAATGGAGATGTTCTTCCACAAGTACCACAGTTCCGATCCTTCTTCAATATGCCCTTCACCAACATGCAGTGTTTCCTTGATTGAATTAGCTCTCACACCAATATTTGCATCTAGAGCCTTTGCATTGAGGGCTATCTGAAAACGGCTGTGGCGCTGAAGTT
Source organism: Ochotona princeps (assembly GCF_030435755.1). Taxonomy (NCBI): domain Eukaryota; kingdom Metazoa; phylum Chordata; class Mammalia; order Lagomorpha; family Ochotonidae; genus Ochotona; species Ochotona princeps. The sequence goes on along the minus strand of NW_026697347.1, from coordinate 30,711 downwards.
GCCTGTGAATGTGGAGTTGGTGGCATGTGAAACCCGCATGTGGAGCATTCGTTTGTGTGGGATGCTCTACCAGGTTCATTCCTAGATAATGCACTCAAAGGGCACTAAGCATAGAGTGTGAAAACTGAGTTTCCTTGAGAGCTGCTTGGAAGCCTGATGGTGTGTGAAGTTAGTGAGCCAAATGGAGTTGTTCTCCCACAAGAACATCTCGGCTGATCCTTCTTCAATATGCCCTTCACCAACATGCAGTGTTTTCTTGATTGAATTAGCTCTCACACCAATATTTGCGTCTAGAGCCTTTGCATTGAGGGCTATCTGAAAACGGCTGTGGCGCTGAAGTTGCCTGTGAATGTGGAGTTGGTGGCATGTGAAACCCGCATGTGGAGCATTCGTTTGTGTGGGATGCTCACCAAGCTTGATTTCAGTCCTAGGTACTCAAAGGGCACTAAGCATAGAGTGTGAAAACTGAGTTTCCTTGAGAGCTGCTTGGAAGCCTGATGGTGTGTGAAGTTAGTGAGCCAAATGGAGTTGTTCTCCCACAAGAACCACTCGGCTGATCCTTCTTCAATATGCCCTTCACCAACATGCAGTGTTTCCTTGATTGAATTAGCTCTCACACCAATATTTGCGTCTAGAGCCTTTGCATTGAGGGCTATCTGAAAACGGCTGTGGCGCTGAAGTTGCCTGTGAATGTGGAGTTGGTGGCATGTGAAACCCGCATGTGGAGCATTCGTTTGTGTGGGATGCTCACCAAGCTTCATTTCAGTCCTAGGTACTCAAAGGGCACTAAGCATAGAGTGTGAAAACTGAGTTTCCTTGAGAGCTGCTTGGAAGCCTGATTTAGTGAGCCAAATGGAGTTGTTCTCCCACAAGAACCACTCGGCTGATCCTTCTTCAATATGCCCTTCACCAACATGCAGTGTTTCCTTGATTGAATTAGCTCTCACACCAATATTTGCGTCTAGAGCCTTTGCATTGAGGGCTATCTGAAAACGGCTGTGGGGCTGAAGTTGCCTGTGAATGTGGAGTTGGTGGCATGTGAAACCCGCATGTGGAGCACTCGTTTGTGTGGGATGCTCTACCAGGTTCATTCCTAGATAATGCACTCAAAGGGCACTAAGCATAGAGTGTGAAAACTGAGTTTTTTTGAGAGCTGCTTGGAAACCTGATGGTGTGTGAAGTTAGTGAGCCAAATGGAGTTGTTCTCCCACAAGAACCACTCGGCTGATCCTTCTTCAATATGCCCTTCACCAACATGCAGTGTTTCCTTGATTGAATTAGCTCTCACACCAATATTTGCGTCTAGATCCTTTGCATTGAGGGCTATCTGAAAACGGCTGTGGGGCTGAAGTTGCCTGTGAATGTGGAGTTGGTGGCATGTGAAACCCGCATGTGGAGCACTCGTTTGTGTGGGATGCTCTACCAGGTTCATTCCTAGATAATGCACTCAAAGGGCACTAAGCATAGAGTGTGAAAACTGAGTTTCCTTGAGAGCTGCTTGGAAGCCTGATGGTGTGTGAAGTTAGTGAGTCAAATGGAGTTGTTCTCCCACAAGAACCACTCGGCCGATCCTTCTTCAATATGCCCTTCACCAACATGCAGTGTTTCCTTGATTGAATTAGCTCTCACACCAATATTTGCGTCTAGAGCCTTTGCATTGAGGGCTATCTGAAAACGGCTGTGGCGCTGAGTTGCCTGTCAATGTGGAGTTGGTGGCATGTGAAACCCGCATGTGGAGCATTCGTTTGTGTGGGATGCTCACCAAGCTTCATTTCAGTCCTAGGTACTCAAAGGGCACTAAGCATAGAGTGTGAAAACTGAGTTTCCTTGAGAGCTGCTTGGAAGCCTGATGGTGTGTGAAGTTAGTGAGCCAAATAGAGTTGTTCTCCCACAAGAACCACCGTTCCGATCCTTCTTCAATATGCCCTTCACCAACATGCAGTGTTTTCTTGATTGAATTAGCTCTCACACCAATATTTGCATCTAGAGCCTTTGCATTGAGGGCTATCTGAAAACGGCTGTGGCGCTGAAGTTGCCTGTGAATGTGGAGTTGGTGGCATGTGAAACCCGCATGTGGAGCATTCGTTTGTGTGGGATGCTCTACCAGGTTCATTCCTAGATAATGCACTCAAAGGGCACTAAGCATAGAGTGTGAAAACTGAGTTTCCTTGAGAGCTGCTTGGAAGCCTGATGGTGTGTGAAGTTAGTGAGCCAAATGGAGTTGTTCTCCCACAAGAACATCTCGGCTGATCCTTCTTCAATATGCCCTTCACCAACATGCAGTGTTTTCTTGATTGAATTAGCTCTCACACCAATATTTGCGTCTAGAGCCTTTGCATTGAGGGCTATCTGAAAACGGCTGTGGCGCTGAAGTTGCCTGTGAATGTGGAGTTGGTGGCATGTGAAACCCGCATGTGGAGCATTCGTTTGTGTGGGATGCTCACCAAGCTTGATTTCAGTCCTAGGTACTCAAAGGGCACTAAGCATAGAGTGTGAAAACTGAGTTTCCTTGAGAGCTGCTTGGAAGCCTGATGGTGTGTGAAGTTAGTGAGCCAAATGGAGTTGTTCTCCCACAAGAACCACTCGGCTGATCCTTCTTCAATATGCCCTTCACCAACATGCAGTGTTTCCTTGATTGAATTAGCTCTCACACCAATATTTGCGTCTAGAGCCTTTGCATTGAGGGCTATCTGAAAACGGCTGTGGCGCTGAAGTTGCCTGTGAATGTGGAGTTGGTGGCATGTGAAACCCGCATGTGGAGCATTCGTTTGTGTGGGATGCTCACCAAGCTTCATTTCAGTCCTAGGTACTCAAAGGGCACTAAGCATAGAGTGTGAAAACTGAGTTTCCTTGAGAGCTGCTTGGAAGCCTGATTTAGTGAGCCAAATGGAGTTGTTCTCCCACAAGAACCACTCGGCTGATCCTTCTTCAATATGCCCTTCACCAACATGCAGTGTTTCCTTGATTGAATTAGCTCTCACACCAATATTTGCGTCTAGAGCCTTTGCATTGAGGGCTATCTGAAAATGGCTGTGGCGCTGAAGTTGCGTGAGAATGTGGAGTTGGTGGCATGTGAAACCCGCATGTGGAGCATTCGTTTGTGTGGGATGCTCACCAAGATTCATTTCAGTCCTAGGTACTCAAAGGGCACTAAGCATAGAGTGTGAAAACTGAGTTTCCTTGAGAGCTGCTTGGAAGCCTGATGGTGTGTGAAGTTAGTGAGCCAAATGGAGTTGTTCTCCCACAAGAACCACTCGGCTGATCCTTCTTCAATATGCCCTTCACCAACATGCAGTGTTTCCTTGATTGAATTAGCTCTCACACCAATATTTGCGTCTAGAGCCTTTGCATTGAGGGCTATCTGAAAACGGCTGTGGCGCTGAAGTTGCCTGAGAATGTGGAGTTGGTGGCATGTGAAACCCGCATGTGGAGCATTCGTTTGTGTGGGATGCTCTACCAGGTTCATTCCTAGATAATGCACTCAAAGGGCACTAAGCATAGAGTGTGAAAACTGAGTTTCCTTGAGAGCTGCTTGGAAGCCTGATGGTGTGTGAAGTTAGTGAGCCAAATGGAGTTGTTCTCCCACAAGAACCACTCGGCTGATCCTTCTTCAATATGCCCTTCACCAACTTGCAGTGTTTCCTTGATTGAATTAGCTCTCACACCAATATTTGCGTCTAGAGCCTTTGCATTGAGGGCTATCTGAAAACGGCTGTGGCGCTGAAGTTGCCTGTGAATGTGGAGTTGGTGGCATGTGAAACCCGCATGTGGAGCATTCGTTTGTGTGGGATGCTCTACCAGGTTCATTCCTAGATAATGCACTCAAAGGGCACTAAGCATAGAGTGTGAAAACTGAGTTTCCTTGAGAGCTGCTTGGAAGCCTGATGGTGTGTGAAGTTAGTGAGCCAAATGGAGTTGTTCTCCCACAAGAACCACTCGGCTGATCCTTCTTCAATATGCCCTTCACCAACATGCAGTGTTTCCTTGATTGAATTAGCTCTCACACCAATATTTGCGTCTAGAGCCTTTGCATTGAGGGCTATCTGAAAATGGCTGTGGCGCTGAAGTTGCGTGAGAATGTGGAGTTGGTGGCATGTGAAACCCGCATGTGGAGCATTCGTTTGTGTGGGATGCTCACCAAGATTCATTTCAGTCCTAGGTACTCAAAGGGCACTAAGCATAGAGTGTGAAAACTGAGTTTCCTTGAGAGCTGCTTGGAAGCCTGATGGTGTGTGAAGTTAGTGAGCCAAATGGAGTTGTTCTCCCACAAGAACCACTCGGCTGATCCTTCTTCAATATGCCCTTCACCAACATGCAGTGTTTCCTTGATTGAATTAGCTCTCACACCAATATTTGCGTCTAGAGCCTTTGCATTGAGGGCTATCTGAAAACGGCTGTGGCGCTGAAGTTGCCTGTGAATGTGGAGTTGGTGGCATGTGAAACCCGCATGTGGAGCATTCGTTTGTGTGGGATGCTCTACCAGGTTCATTCCTAGATAACGCACTCAAAGGGCACTAAGCATAGAGTGTGAAAACTGAGTTTCCTTGAGAGCTACTTGGAAGCCTGATGGTGTGTGAAGTTAGTGATCCAAATGGAGTTGTTCTCCCACAAGAACCACTCGGCTGATCCTTCTTCAATATGCCCTTCACCAACATGCAGTGTTTCCTTGATTGAATTAGCTCTCACACCAATATTTGCGTCTAGAGCCTTTGCATTGAGGGCTATCTGAAAACGGCTGTGGCGCTGAAGTTGCCTGAGAATGTGGAGTTGGTGGCATGTGAAACCCGCATGTGGAGCATTCGTTTGTGTGGGATGCTCTACCAGGTTCATCCCTAGATAATGCACTCAAAGGGCACTAAGCATAGAGTGTGAAAACTGAGTTTCCTTGAGAGCTGCTTGGAAGCCTGATGGTGTGTGAAGTTAGTGAGCCAAATGGAGTTGTTCTCCCACAAGAACCACTCGGCTGATCCTTCTTCAATATGCCCTTCACCAACATGCAGTGCTTCCTTGATTGAATTAGCTCTCACACCAATATTTGCGTCTAGAGCCTTTGCATTGAGGGCTATCTGAAAACGGCTGTGGCGCTGAAGTTGCCTGAGAATGTGGAGTTGGTGTCATGTGAAACCCGCATGTGGAGCATTCGTTTGTGTGGGATGCTCTACCAGGTTCATTCCTAGATAATGCACTCAAAGGGCACTAAGCATAGAGTGTGAAAACTGAGTTTCCTTGAGAGCTGCTTGGAAGCCTGATGGTGTGTGAAGTTAGTGAGCCAAATGGAGTTGTTCTCCCACAAGAACCACTCGGCTGATCCTTCTTCAATATGCCCTTCACCAACATGCAGTGTTTCCTTGATTGAATTAGCTCTCACACCAATATTTGCGTCTAGAGCCTTTGCATTGAGGGCTATCTGAAAACGGCTGTGGCGCTGAAGTTGCCTGAGAATGTGGAGTTGGTGGCATGTGAAACCCGCATGTGGAGCATTCGTTTGTGTGGGATGCTCTACCAGGTTCATTCCTAGATAATGCACTCAAAGGGCACTAAGCATAGAGTGTGAAAACTGAGTTTCCTTGAGAGCTGCTTGGAAGCCTGATGGTGTGTGAAGTTAGTGAGCCAAATGGAGTTGTTCTCCCACAAGAACCACTCGGCTGATCCTTCTTCAATATGCCCTTCACCAACTTGCAGTGTTTCCTTGATTGAATTAGCTCTCACACCAATATTTGCGTCTAGAGCCTTTGCATCGAGGGCTATCTGAAAACGGCTGTGGCGCTGAAGTTGCCTGTGAATGTGGAGTTGGTGGCATGTGAAACCCGCATGTGGAGCATTCGTTTGTGTGGGATGCTCTACCAGGTTCATTCCTAGATAATGCACTCAAAGGGCACTAAGCATAGAGTGTGAAAACTGAGTTTCCTTGAGAGCTGCTTGGAAGCCTGATGGTGTGTGAAGTTAGTGAGCCAAATGGAGTTGTTCTCCCACAAGAACCACTCGGCTGATCCTTCTTCAATATGCCCTTCACCAACATGCAGTGTTTCCTTGATTGAATTAGCTCTCACACCAATATTTGCGTCTAGAGCCTTTGCATTGAGGGCTATCTGAAAACGGCTGTGGCGCTGAAGTTGCATGAGAATGTGGAGTTGGTGGCATGTGAAACCTGCATGTGGAGCATTCGTTTGTTTGGGATGCTCACTAAGCTTCATTTCAGTCCTAGGTACTCAAAGGGCACTAAGCATAGAGTGTGAAAACTGAGTTTCCTTGAGAGCTGCTTGGAAGCCTGATGGTGTGTGAAGTTAGTGAGCCAAATGGAGATGTTCTTCCACAAGTACCACAGTTCCGATCCTTCTTCAATATGCCCTTCACCAACATGCAGTGTTTCCTTGATTGAATTAGCTCTCACACCAATATTTGCATCTAGAGCCTTTGCATTGAGGGCTATCTGAAAACGGCTGTGGCGCTGAAGTTGCCTGTGAATGTGGAGTTGGTGGCATGTGAAACCCGCATGTGGAGCATTCGTTTGTGTGGGATGCTCTACCAGGTTCATTCCTAGATAATGCACTCAAAGGGCACTAAGCATAGAGTGTGAAAACTGAGTTTCCTTGAGAGCTGCTTGGAAGCCTGATGGTGTGTGAAGTTAGTGAGCCAAATGGAGTTGTTCTCCCACAAGAACATCTCGGCTGATCCTTCTTCAATATGCCCTTCACCAACGTGCAGTGTTTTCTTGATTGAATTAGCTCTCACACCAATATTTGCGTCTAGAGCCTTTGCATTGAGGGCTATCTGAAAACGGCTGTGGCGCTGAAGTTGCCTGTGAATGTGGAGTTGGTGGCATGTGAAACCCGCATGTGGAGCATTCGTTTGTGTGGGATGCTCACCAAGCTTGATTTCAGTCCTAGGTACTCAAAGGGCACTAAGCATAGAGTGTGAAAACTGAGTTTCCTTGAGAGCTGCTTGGAAGCCTGATGGTGTGTGAAGTTAGTGAGCCAAATGGAGTTGTTCTCCCACAAGAACCACTCGGCTGATCCTTCTTCAATATGCCCTTCACCAACATGCAGTGTTTCCTTGATTGAATTAGCTCTCACACCAATATTTGCGTCTAGAGCCTTTGCATTGAGGGCTATCTGAAAACGGCTGTGGCGCTGAAGTTGCCTGTGAATGTGGAGTTGGTGGCATGTGAAACCCGCATGTGGAGCATTCGTTTGTGTGGGATGCTCACCAAGCTTCATTTCAGTCCTAGGTACTCAAAGGGCACTAAGCATAGAGTGTGAAAACTGAGTTTCCTTGAGAGCTGCTTGGAAGCCTGATTTAGTGAGCCAAATGGAGTTGTTCTCCCACAAGAACCACTCGGCTGATCCTTCTTCAATATGCCCTTCACCAACATGCAGTGTTTCCTTGATTGAATTAGCTCTCACACCAATATTTGCGTCTAGAGCCTTTGCATTGAGGGCTATCTGAAAACGGCTGTGGGGCTGAAGTTGCCTGTGAATGTGGAGTTGGTGGCATGTGAAACCCGCATGTGGAGCACTCGTTTGTGTGGGATGCTCTACCAGGTTCATTCCTAGATAATGCACTCAAAGGGCACTAAGCATAGAGTGTGAAAACTGAGTTTTTTTGAGAGCTGCTTGGAAACCTGATGGTGTGTGAAGTTAGTGAGCCAAATGGAGTTGTTCTCCCACAAGAACCACTCGGCTGATCCTTCTTCAATATGCCCTTCACCAACATGCAGTGTTTCCTTGATTGAATTAGCTCTCACACCAATATTTGCGTCTAGATCCTTTGCATTGAGGGCTATCTGAAAACGGCTGTGGGGCTGAAGTTGCCTGTGAATGTGGAGTTGGTGGCATGTGAAACCCGCATGTGGAGCACTCGTTTGTGTGGGATGCTCTACCAGGTTCATTCCTAGATAATGCACTCAAAGGGCACTAAGCATAGAGTGTGAAAACTGAGTTTCCTTGAGAGCTGCTTGGAAGCCTGATGGTGTGTGAAGTTAGTGAGTCAAATGGAGTTGTTCTCCCACAAGAACCACTCGGCCGATCCTTCTTCAATATGCCCTTCACCAACATGCAGTGTTTCCTTGATTGAATTAGCTCTCACACCAATATTTGCGTCTAGAGCCTTTGCATTGAGGGCTATCTGAAAACGGCTGTGGCGCTGAGTTGCCTGTCAATGTGGAGTTGGTGGCATGTGAAACCCGCATGTGGAGCATTCGTTTGTGTGGGATGCTCACCAAGCTTCATTTCAGTCCTAGGTACTCAAAGGGCACTAAGCATAGAGTGTGAAAACTGAGTTTCCTTGAGAGCTGCTTGGAAGCCTGATGGTGTGTGAAGTTAGTGAGCCAAATAGAGTTGTTCTCCCACAAGAACCACCGTTCCGATCCTTCTTCAATATGCCCTTCACCAACATGCAGTGTTTCCTTGATTGAATTAGCTCTCACACCAATATTTGCGTCTAGAGCCTTTTCATTGAGGGCTATCTGAAAACAGCTGTGGCGCTGAAGTTGCGTGAGAATGTGGAGTTGGTGGCATGTGAAACCCGCATGTGCAACATTCGTTTGTGTGGGATGCTCACCAAGCTTCATTTCAGTCCTAGGTACTCAAAGGGCACTAAGCATAGAGTGTGAAAACTGAGTTTCCTTGAGAGCTGCTTGGAAGCCTGATGGTGTGTGAAGTTAGTGAGCCAAATGGAGTTGTTCTCCCACAAGAACCACTCGGCTGATCCTTCTTCAATATGCCCTTCACCAACATGCAGTGTTTCCTTGATTGAATTAGCTCTCACACCAATATTTGCGTCTAGAGCCTTTGCATTGAGGGCTATCTGAAAATGGCTGTGGCGCTGAAGTTGCGTGAGAATGTGGAGTTGGTGGCATGTGAAACCCGCATGTGGAGCATTCGTTTGTGTGGGATGCTCACCAAGATTCATTTCAGTCCTAGGTACTCAAAGGGCACTAAGCATAGAGTGTGAAAACTGAGTTTCCTTGAGAGCTGCTTGGAAGCCTGATGGTGTGTGAAGTTAGTGAGCCAAATGGAGTTGTTCTCCCACAAGAACCACTCGGCTGATCCTTCTTCAATATGCCCTTCACCAACATGCAGTGTTTCCTTGATTGAATTAGCTCTCACACCAATATTTGCGTCTAGAGCCTTTGCATTGAGGGCTATCTGAAAACGGCTGTGGCGCTGAAGTTGCCTGAGAATGTGGAGTTGGTGGCATGTGAAACCCGCATGTGGAGCATTCGTTTGTGTGGGATGCTCTACCAGGTTCATTCCTAGATAATGCACTCAAAGGGCACTAAGCATAGAGTGTGAAAACTGAGTTTCCTTGAGAGCTGCTTGGAAGCCTGATGGTGTGTGAAGTTAGTGAGCCAAATGGAGTTGTTCTCCCACAAGAACCACTCGGCTGATCCTTCTTCAATATGCCCTTCACCAACATGCAGTGTTTCCTTGATTGAATTAGCTCTCACACCAATATTTGCGTCTAGAGCCTTTGCATTGAGGGCTATCTGAAAATGGCTGTGGCGCTGAAGTTGCGTGAGAATGTGGAGTTGGTGGCATGTGAAACCCGCATGTGGAGCATTCGTTTGTGTGGGATGCTCACCAAGATTCATTTCAGTCCTAGGTACTCAAAGGGCACTAAGCATAGAGTGTGAAAACTGAGTTTCCTTGAGAGCTGCTTGGAAGCCTGATGGTGTGTGAAGTTAGTGAGCCAAATGGAGTTGTTCTCCCACAAGAACCACTCGGCTGATCCTTCTTCAATATGCCCTTCACCAACATGCAGTGTTTCCTTGATTGAATTAGCTCTCACACCAATATTTGCGTCTAGAGCCTTTGCATTGAGGGCTATCTGAAAACGGCTGTGGCGCTGAAGTTGCCTGTGAATGTGGAGTTGGTGGCATGTGAAACCCGCATGTGGAGCATTCGTTTGTGTGGGATGCTCTACCAGGTTCATTCCTAGATAACGCACTCAAAGGGCACTAAGCATAGAGTGTGAAAACTGAGTTTCCTTGAGAGCTGCTTGGAAGCCTGATGGTGTGTGAAGTTAGTGATCCAAATGGAGTTGTTCTCCCACAAGAACCACTCGGCTGATCCTTCTTCAATATGCCCTTCACCAACATGCAGTGTTTCCTTGATTGAATTAGCTCTCACACCAATATTTGCGTCTAGAGCCTTTGCATTGAGGGCTATCTGAAAACGGCTGTGGCGCTGAAGTTGCCTGAGAATGTGGAGTTGGTGGCATGTGAAACCCGCATGTGGAGCATTCGTTTGTGTGGGATGCTCTACCAGGTTCATCCCTAGATAATGCACTCAAAGGGCACTAAGCATAGAGTGTGAAAACTGAGTTTCCTTGAGAGCTGCTTGGAAGCCTGATGGTGTGTGAAGTTAGTGAGCCAAATGGAGTTGTTCTCCCACAAGAACCACTCGGCTGATCCTTCTTCAATATGCCCTTCACCAACATGCAGTGCTTCCTTGATTGAATTAGCTCTCACACCAATATTTGCGTCTAGAGCCTTTGCATTGAGGGCTATCTGAAAACGGCTGTGGCGCTGAAGTTGCCTGAGAATGTGGAGTTGGTGTCATGTGAAACCCGCATGTGGAGCATTCGTTTGTGTGGGATGCTCTACCAGGTTCATTCCTAGATAATGCACTCAAAGGGCACTAAGCATAGAGTGTGAAAACTGAGTTTCCTTGAGAGCTGCTTGGAAGCCTGATGGTGTGTGAAGTTAGTGAGCCAAATGGAGTTGTTCTCCCACAAGAACCACTCGGCTGATCCTTCTTCAATATGCCCTTCACCAACATGCAGTGTTTCCTTGATTGAATTAGCTCTCACACCAATATTTGCGTCTAGAGCCTTTGCATTGAGGGCTATCTGAAAACGGCTGTGGCGCTGAAGTTGCCTGAGAATGTGGAGTTGGTGGCATGTGAAACCCGCATGTGGAGCATTCGTTTGTGTGGGATGCTCTACCAGGTTCATTCCTAGATAATGCACTCAAAGGGCACTAAGCATAGAGTGTGAAAACTGAGTTTCCTTGAGAGCTGCTTGGAAGCCTGATGGTGTGTGAAGTTAGTGAGCCAAATGGAGTTGTTCTCCCACAAGAACCACTCGGCTGATCCTTCTTCAATATGCCCTTCACCAACTTGCAGTGTTTCCTTGATTGAATTAGCTCTCACACCAATATTTGCGTCTAGAGCCTTTGCATCGAGGGCTATCTGAAAACGGCTGTGGCGCTGAAGTTGCCTGTGAATGTGGAGTTGGTGGCATGTGAAACCCGCATGTGGAGCATTCATTTGTGTGGGATGCTCTACCAGGTTCATTCCTAGATAATGCACTCAAAGGGCACTAAGCATAGAGTGTGAAAACTGAGTTTCCTTGAGAGCTGCTTGGAAGCCTGATGGTGTGTGAAGTTAGTGAGCCAAATGGAGTTGTTCTCCCACAAGAACCACTCGGCTGATCCTTCTTCAATATGCCCTTCACCAACATGCAGTGTTTCCTTGATTGAATTAGCTCTCACACCAATATTTGCGTCTAGAGCCTTTGCATTGAGGGCTATCTGAAAACGGCTGTGGCGCTGAAGTTGCATGAGAATGTGGAGTTGGTGGCATGTGAAACCTGCATGTGGAGCATTCGTTTGTTTGGGATGCTCACTAAGCTTCATTTCAGTCCTAGGTACTCAAAGGGCACTAAGCATAGAGTGTGAAAACTGAGTTTCCTTGAGAGCTGCTTGGAAGCCTGATGGTGTGTGAAGTTAGTGAGCCAAATGGAGATGTTCTTCCACAAGTACCACAGTTCCGATCCTTCTTCAATATGCCCTTCACCAACATGCAGTGTTTCCTTGATTGAATTAGCTCTCACACCAATATTTGCATCTAGAGCCTTTGCATTGAGGGCTATCTGAAAACGGCTGTGGCGCTGAAGTTGCCTGTGAATGTGGAGTTGGTGGCATGTGAAACCCGCATGTGGAGCATTCGTTTGTGTGGGATGCTCTACCAGGTTCATTCCTAGATAATGCACTCAAAGGGCACTAAGCATAGAGTGTGAAAACTGAGTTTCCTTGAGAGCTGCTTGGAAGCCTGATGGTGTGTGAAGTTAGTGAGCCAAATGGAGTTGTTCTCCCACAAGAACCACTCGGCTGATCCTTCTTCAATATGCCCTTCACCAACATGCAGTGTTTCCTTGATTGAATTAGCTCTCACACCAATATTTGCGTCTAGAGCCTTTGCATTGAGGGCTATCTGAAAACGGCTGTGGCGCTGAAGTTGCCTGTGAATGTGGAGTTGGTGGCATGTGAAACCCGCATGTGGAGCATTCGTTTGTGTGGGATGCTCACCAAGCTTCATTTCAGTCCTAGGTACTCAAAGGGCACTAAGCATAGAGTGTGAAAACTGAGTTTCCTTGAGAGCTGCTTGGAAGCCTGATTTAGTGAGCCAAATGGAGTTGTTCTCCCACAAGAACCACTCGGCTGATCCTTCTTCAATATGCCCTTCACCAACATGCAGTGTTTCCTTGATTGAATTAGCTCTCACACCAATATTTGCGTCTAGAGCCTTTGCATTGAGGGCTATCTGAAAACGGCTGTGGGGCTGAAGTTGCCTGTGAATGTGGAGTTGGTGGCATGTGAAACCCGCATGTGGAGCACTCGTTTGTGTGGGATGCTCTACCAGGTTCATTCCTAGATAATGCACTCAAAGGGCACTAAGCATAGAGTGTGAAAACTGAGTTTTTTTGAGAGCTGCTTGGAAACCTGATGGTGTGTGAAGTTAGTGAGCCAAATGGAGTTGTTCTCCCACAAGAACCACTCGGCTGATCCTTCTTCAATATGCCCTTCACCAACATGCAGTGTTTCCTTGATTGAATTAGCTCTCACACCAATATTTGCGTCTAGATCCTTTGCATTGAGGGCTATCTGAAAACGGCTGTGGGGCTGAAGTTGCCTGTGAATGTGGAGTTGGTGGCATGTGAAACCCGCATGTGGAGCACTCGTTTGTGTGGGATGCTCTACCAGGTTCATTCCTAGATAATGCACTCAAAGGGCACTAAGCATAGAGTGTGAAAACTGAGTTTCCTTGAGAGCTGCTTGGAAGCCTGATGGTGTGTGAAGTTAGTGAGTCAAATGGAGTTGTTCTCCCACAAGAACCACTCGGCCGATCCTTCTTCAATATGCCCTTCACCAACATGCAGTGTTTCCTTGATTGAATTAGCTCTCACACCAATATTTGCGTCTAGAGCCTTTGCATTGAGGGCTATCTGAAAACGGCTGTGGCGCTGAGTTGCCTGTCAATGTGGAGTTGGTGGCATGTGAAACCCGCATGTGGAGCATTCGTTTGTGTGGGATGCTCACCAAGCTTCATTTCAGTCCTAGGTACTCAAAGGGCACTAAGCATAGAGTGTGAAAACTGAGTTTCCTTGAGAGCTGCTTGGAAGCCTGATGGTGTGTGAAGTTAGTGAGCCAAATAGAGTTGTTCTCCCACAAGAACCACCGTTCCGATCCTTCTTCAATATGCCCTTCACCAACATGCAGTGTTTCCTTGATTGAATTAGCTCTCACACCAATATTTGCGTCTAGAGCCTTTTCATTGAGGGCTATCTGAAAACAGCTGTGGCGCTGAAGTTGCGTGAGAATGTGGAGTTGGTGGCATGTGAAACCCGCATGTGCAACATTCGTTTGTGTGGGATGCTCACCAAGCTTCATTTCAGTCCTAGGTACTCAAAGGGCACTAAGCATAGAGTGTGAAAACTGAGTTTCCTTGAGAGCTGCTTGGAAGCCTGATGGTGTGTGAAGTTAGTGAGCCAAATGGAGTTGTTCTCCCACAAGAACCACTCGGCTGATCCTTCTTCAATATGCCCTTCACCAACATGCAGTGTTTCCTTGATTGAATTAGCTCTCACACCAATATTTGCGTCTAGAGCCTTTGCATTGAGGGCTATCTGAAAACGGCTGTGGCGCTGAAGTTGCGTGAGAATGTGGAGTTGGTGGCATGTGAAACCCGCATGTGGAGCATTCGTTTGTGTGGGATGCTCACCAAGATTCATTTCAGTCCTAGGTACTCAAAGGGCACTAAGCATAGAGTGTGAAAACTGAGTTTCCTTGAGAGCTGCTTGGAAGCCTGATGGTGTGTGAAGTTAGTGAGCCAAATGGAGTTGTTCTCCCACAAGAACCACTCGGCTGATCCTTCTTCAATATGCCCTTCACCAACATGCAGTGTTTCCTTGATTGAATTAGCTCTCACACCAATATTTGCGTCTAGAGCCTTTGCATTGAGGGCTATCTGAAAACGGCTGTGGCGCTGAAGTTGCCTGTGAATGTGGAGTTGGTGGCATGTGAAACCCGCATGTGGAGCATTCGTTTGTGTGGGATGCTCTACCAGGTTCATTCCTAGATAACGCACTCAAAGGGCACTAAGCATAGAGTGTGAAAACTGAGTTTCCTTGAGAGCTGCTTGGAAGCCTGATGGTGTGTGAAGTTAGTGAGCCAAATGGAGTTGTTCTCCCACAAGAACCACTTGGCTGATCCTTCTTCAATATGCCCTTCACCAACATGCAGTGTTTCCTTGATTGAATTAGCTCTCACACCAATATTTGCGTCTAGAGCCTTTGCATTGAGGGCTATCTGAAAACGGCTGTGGCGCTGAAGTTGCCTGAGAATGTGGAGTTGGTGGCATGTGAAACCCGCATGTGGAGCATTCGTTTGTGTGGGATGCTCTACCAGGTTCATCCCTAGATAATGCACTCAAAGGGCACTAAGCATAGAGTGTGAAAACTGAGTTTCCTTGAGAGCTGCTTGGAAGCCTGATGGTGTGTGAAGTTAGTGAGCCAAATGGAGTTGTTCTCCCACAAGAACCACTCGGCTGATCCTTCTTCAATATGCCCTTCACCAACATGCAGTGCTTCCTTGATTGAATTAGCTCTCACACCAATATTTGCGTCTAGAGCCTTTGCATTGAGGGCTATCTGAAAACGGCTGTGGCGCTGAAGTTGCCTGAGAATGTGGAGTTGGTGTCATGTGAAACCCGCATGTGGAGCATTCGTTTGTGTGGGATGCTCTACCAGGTTCATTCCTAGATAATGCACTCAAAGGGCACTAAGCATAGAGTGTGAAAACTGAGTTTCCTTGAGAGCTGCTTGGAAGCCTGATGGTGTGTGAAGTTAGTGAGCCAAATGGAGTTGTTCTCCCACAAGAACCACTCGGCTGATCCTTCTTCAATATGCCCTTCACCAACATGCAGTGTTTCCTTGATTGAATTAGCTCTCACACCAATATTTGCGTCTAGAGCCTTTGCATTGAGGGCTATCTGAAAACGGCTGTGGCGCTGAAGTTGCGTGAGAATGTGGAGTTGGTGGCATGTGAAACCCGCATGTGGAGCATTCGTTTGTGTGGGATGCTCTACCAGGTTCATTCCTAGATAATGCACTCAAAGGGCACTAAGCATAGAGTGTGAAAACTGAGTTTCCTTGAGAGCTGCTTGGAAGCCTGATGGTGTGTGAAGTTAGTGAGCCAAATGGAGTTGTTCTCCCACAAGAACCACTCGGCTGATCCTTCTTCAATATGCCCTTCACCAACTTGCAGTGTTTCCTTGATTGAATTAGCTCTCACACCAATATTTGCGTCTAGAGCCTTTGCATCGAGGGCTATCTGAAAACGGCTGTGGCGCTGAAGTTGCCTGTGAATGTGGAGTTGGTGGCATGTGAAACCCGCATGTGGAGCATTCGTTTGTGTGGGATGCTCTACCAGGTTCATTCCTAGATAATGCACTCAAAGGGCACTAAGCATAGAGTGTGAAAACTGAGTTTCCTTGAGAGCTGCTTGGAAGCCTGATGGTGTGTGAAGTTAGTGAGCCAAATGGAGTTGTTCTCCCACAAGAACCACTCGGCTGATCCTTCTTCAATATGCCCTTCACCAACATGCAGTGTTTCCTTGATTGAATTAGCTCTCACACCAATATTTGCGTCTAGAGCCTTTGCATTGAGGGCTATCTGAAAACGGCTGTGGCGCTGAAGTTGCCTGAGAATGTGGAGTTGGTGGCATGTGAAACCCGCATGTGGAGCATTCGTTTGTGTGGGATGCTCTACCAGGATCATTCCTAGATAATGCACTCAAAGGGCACTAAGCATAGAGTGTGAAAACTGAGTTTCCTTGAGAGCTGCTTGGAAGCCTGACGGTGTGTGAAGTTAGTGAGCCAAATGGAGTTGTTCTCCCACAAGAACCACTCGGCTGATCCTTCTTCAATATGCCCTTCACCAACATGCAGTGTTTCCTTGATTGAATTAGCTCTCACACCAATATTTGCGTCTAGACCCTTCGCATTGAGGGCTATCTGAAAACGGCTGTGGCGCTGAAGTTGCCTGAGAATGTGGAGTTGGTGGCATGTGAAACCCGCATGTGGAGCATTCGTTTGTGTGGGATGCTCTACCAGGTTCATTCCTAGATAATGCACTCAAAGGGCACTAAGCATAGAGTGTGAAAACTGAGTTTCCTTGAGAGCTGCTTGGAAGCCTGATGGTGTGTGAAGTTAGTGAGCCAAATGGAGTTGTTCTCCCACAAGAACCACTCGGCTGATCCTTCTTCAATATGCCCTTCACCAACATGCAGTGTTTCCTTGATTGAATTAGCTCTCACACCAATATTTGCGTCTAGAGCCTTTGCATTGAGGGCTATCTGAAAACGGCTGTGGCGCTGAAGTTGCCTGAGAATGTGGAGTTGGTGGCATGTGAAACCCGCATGTGGAGCATTCGTTTGTGTGGGATGCTCTACCAGGTTCATCCCTAGATAATGCACTCAAAGGGCACTAAGCATAGAGTGTGAAAACTGAGTTTCCTTGAGAGCTGCTTGGAAGCCTGATGGTGTGTGAAGTTAGTGAGCCAAATGGAGTTGTTCTCCCACAAGAACCACTCGGCTGATCCTTCTTCAATATGCCCTTCACCAACATGCAGTGTTTCCTTGATTGAATTAGCTCTCACACCAATATTTGCGTCTAGAGCCTTTGCATTGAGGGCTATCTGAAAACGGCTGTGGCGCTGAAGTTGCCTGAGAATGTGGAGTTGGTGGCATGTGAAACCCGCATGTGGAGCATTCGTTTGTGTGGGATGCTCTACCAGGTTCATTCCTAGATAATGCACTCAAAGGGCACTAAGCATAGAGTGTGAAAACTGAGTTTCCTTGAGAGCTGCTTGGAAGCCTGATGGTGTGTGAAGTTAGTGAGCCAAATGGAGTTGTTCTCCCACAAGAACCACTCGGCTGATCCTTCTTCAATATGCCCTTCACCAACATGCAGTGTTTCCTTGATTGAATTAGCTCTCACACCAATATTTGCGTCTAGAGCCTTTGCATTGAGGGCTATCTGAAAACGGCTGTGGCGCTGAAGTTGCCTGAGAATGTGGAGTTGGTGGCATGTGAAACCCGCATGTGGAGCATTCGTTTGTGTGGGATGCTCTACCAGGTTCATTCCTAGATAATGCACTCAAAGGGCACTAAGCATAGAGTGTGAAAACTGAGTTTCCTTGAGAGCTGCTTGGAAGCCTGATGGTGTGTGAAGTTAGTGAGCCAAATGGAGTTGTTCTCCCACAAGAACCACTCGGCTGATCCTTCTTCAATATGCCCTTCACCAACTTGCAGTGTTTCCTTGATTGAATTAGCTCTCACACCAATATTTGCGTCTAGAGCCTTTGCATTGAGGGCTATCTGAAAACGGCTGTGGCGCTGAAGTTGCCTGTGAATGTGGAGTTGGTGGCATGTGAAACCCGCATGTGGAGCATTCGTTTGTGTGGGATGCTCTACCAGGTTCATTCCTAGATAATGCACTCAAAGGGCACTAAGCATAGAGTGTGAAAACTGAGTTTCCTTGAGAGCTGCTTGGAAGCCTGATGGTGTGTGAAGTTAGTGAGCCAAATGGAGTTGTTCTCCCACAAGAACCACTCGGCTGATCCTTCTTCAATATGCCCTTCACCAACATGCAGTGTTTCCTTGATTGAATTAGCTCTCACACCAATATTTGCGTCTAGAGCCTTTGCATTGAGGGCTATCTGAAAATGGCTGTGGCGCTGAAGTTGCGTGAGAATGTGGAGTTGGTGGCATGTGAAACCCGCATGTGGAGCATTCGTTTGTGTGGGATGCTCACCAAGATTCATTTCAGTCCTAGGTACTCAAAGGGCACTAAGCATAGAGTGTGAAAACTGAGTTTCCTTGAGAGCTGCTTGGAAGCCTGATGGTGTGTGAAGTTAGTGAGCCAAATGGAGTTGTTCTCCCACAAGAACCACTCGGCTGATCCTTCTTCAATATGCCCTTCACCAACATGCAGTGTTTCCTTGATTGAATTAGCTCTCACACCAATATTTGCGTCTAGAGCCTTTGCATTGAGGGCTATCTGAAAACGGCTGTGGCGCTGAAGTTGCCTGTGAATGTGGAGTTGGTGGCATGTGAAACCCGCATGTGGAGCATTCGTTTGTGTGGGATGCTCTACCAGGTTCATTCCTAGATAACGCACTCAAAGGGCACTAAGCATAGAGTGTGAAAACTGAGTTTCCTTGAGAGCTGCAAGCCTGATGGTGTGTGAAGTTAGTGATCCAAATGGAGTTGTTCTCCCACAAGAACCACTCGGCTGATCCTTCTTCAATATGCCCTTCACCAACATGCAGTGTTTCCTTGATTGAATTTAGCTCTCACACCCAATATTTGCGTCTAGAGCCTTTGCATTGAGGGCTATCTGAAAACGGCTGTGGCGCTGAAGTTGCCTGAGAATGTGGAGTTGGTGGCATGTGAAACCCGCATGTGGAGCATTCGTTTGTGTGGGATGCTCTACCAGGTTCATCCCTAGATAATGCACTCAAAGGGCACTAAGCATAGAGTGTGAAAACTGAGTTTCCTTGAGAGCTGCTTGGAAGCCTGATGGTGTGTGAAGTTAGTGAGCCAAATGGAGTTGTTCTCCCCACAAGAACCACTCGGCTGATCCTTCTTCAATATGCCCTTCACCAACATGCAGTGCTTCCTTGATTGAATTAGCTCTCACACCAATATTTGCGTCTAGAGCCTTTGCATTGAGGGCTATCTGAAAACGGCTGTGGCGCTGAAGTTGCCTGAGAATGTGGAGTTGGTGTCATGTGAAACCCGCATGTGGAGCATTCGTTTGTGTGGGATGCTCTACCAGGTTCATTCCTAGATAATGCACTCAAAGGGCACTAAGCATAGAGTGTGAAAACTGAGTTTCCTTGAGAGCTGCTTGGAAGCCTGATGGTGTGTGAAGTTAGTGAGCCAAATGGAGTTGTTCTCCCACAAGAACCACTCGGCTGATCCTTCTTCAATATGCCCTTCACCAACATGCAGTGTTTCCTTGATTGAATTAGCTCTCACCACCAATATTTGCGTCTAGAGCCTTTGCATTGAGGGCTATCTGAAAACGGCTGTGGCGCTGAAGTTGCCTGAGAATGTGGAGTTGGTGGCATGTGAAACCCGCATGTGGAGCATTCGTTTGTGTGGGATGCTCTACCAGGTTCATTCCTAGATAATGCACTCAAAGGGCACTAAGCATAGAGTGTGAAAACTGAGTTTCCTTGAGAGCTGCTTGGAAGCCTGATGGTGTGTGAAGTTAGTGAGCCAAATGGAGTTGTTCTCCCACAAGAACCACTCGGCTGATCCTTCTTCAATATGCCCTTCACCAACTTGCAGTGTTTCCTTGATTGAATTAGCTCTCACACCAATATTTGCGTCTAGAGCCTTTGCATCGAGGGCTATCTGAAAACGGCTGTGGCGCTGAAGTTGCCTGTGAATGTGGAGTTGGTGGCATGTGAAACCCGCATGTGGAGCATTCGTTTGTGTGGGATGCTCTACCAGGTTCATTCCTAGATAATGCACTCAAAGGGCACTAAGCATAGAGTGTGAAAACTGAGTTTCCTTGAGAGCTGCTTGGAAGCCTGATGGTGTGTGAAGTTAGTGAGCCAAATGGAGTTGTTCTCCCACAAGAACCACTCGGCTGATCCTTCTTCAATATGCCCTTCACCAACATGCAGTGTTTCCTTGATTGAATTAGCTCTCACACCAATATTTGCGTCTAGAGCCTTTGCATTGAGGGCTATCTGAAAACGGCTGTGGCGCTGAAGTTGCCTGAGAATGTGGAGTTGGTGGCATGTGAAACCCGCATGTGGAGCATTCGTTTGTGTGGGATGCTCTACCAGGATCATTCCTAGATAATGCACTCAAAGGGCACTAAGCATAGAGTGTGAAAACTGAGTTTCCTTGAGAGCTGCTTGGAAGCCTGATGGTGTGTGAAGTTAGTGAGCCAAATGGAGTTGTTCTCCCACAAGAACCACTCGGCTGATCCTTCTTCAATATGCCCTTCACCAACATGCAGTGTTTCCTTGATTGAATTAGCTCTCACACCAATATTTGCGTCTAGAGCCTTTGCATTGAGGGCTATCTGAAAATGGCTGTGGCGCTGAAGTTGCCTGAGAATGTGGAGTTGGTGGCATGTGAAACCCGCATGTGGAGCATTCGTTTGTGTGGGATGCTCTACCAGGTTCATTCCTAGATAATGCACTCAAAGGGCACTAAGCATAGAGTGTGAAAACTGAGTTTCCTTGAGAGCTGCTTGGAAGCCTGATGGTGTGTGACAGTTAGTGAGCCAAATGGAGTTGTTCTCCCACAAGAACCACTCGGCTGATCCTTCTTCAATATGCCCTTCACCAACATGCAGTGTTTCCTTGATTGAATTAGCTCTCACACCAATATTTGCGTCTAGAGCCTTTGCATTGAGGGCTATCTGAAAACGGCTGTGGCGCTGAAGTTGCCTGAGAATGTGGAGTTGGTGGCATGTGAAACCCGCATGTGGAGCATTCGTTTGTGTGGGATGCTCTACCAGGTTCATCCCTAGATAACGCACTCAAAGGGCACTAAGCATAGAGTGTGAAAACTGAGTTTCCTTGAGAGCTGCTTGGAAGCCTGATGGTGTGTGAAGTTAGTGAGCCAAATGGAGTTGTTCTCCCACAAGAACCACTCGGCTGATCCTTCTTCAATATGCCCTTCACCAACATGCAGTGTTTCCTTGATTGAATTAGCTCTCACACCAATATTTGCGTCTAGAGCCTTTGCATTGAGGGCTATCTGAAAACGGCTGTGGCGCTGAAGTTGCCTGAGAATGTGGAGTTGGTGGCATGTGAAACCCGCATGTGGAGCATTCGTTTGTGTGGGATGCTCTACCAGGTTCATTCCTAGATAATGCACTCAAAGGGCACTAAGCATAGAGTGTGAAAACTGAGTTTCCTTGAGAGCTGCTTGGAAGCCTGATGGTGTGTGAAGTTAGTGAGCCAAATGGAGTTGTTCTCCCACAAGAACCACTCGGCTGATCCTTCTTCAATATGCCCTTCACCAACATGCAGTGTTTCCTTGATTGAATTAGCTCTCACACCAATATTTGCGTCTAGAGCCTTTGCATTGAGGGCTATCTGAAAACGGCTGTGGCGCTGAAGTTGCCTGAGAATGTGGAGTTGGTGGCATGTGAAACCCGCATGTGGAGCATTCGTTTGTGTGGGATGCTCTACCAGGTTCATTCCTAGATAATGCACTCAAAGGGCACTAAGCATAGAGTGTGAAAACTGAGTTTCCTTGAGAGCTGCTTGGAAGCCTGATGGTGTGTGAAGTTAGTGAGCCAAATGGAGTTGTTCTCCACAAGAACCACTCGGCTGATCCTTCTTCAATATGCCCTTCACCAACTTGCAGTGTTTCCTTGATTGAATTAGCTCTCACACCAATATTTGCGTCTAGAGCCTTTGCATTGAGGGCTATCTGAAAACGGCTGTGGCGCTGAAGTTGCCTGTGAATGTGGAGTTGGTGGCATGTGAAACCCGCATGTGGAGCATTCGTTTGTGTGGGATGCTCTACCAGGTTCATTCCTAGATAATGCACTCAAAGGGCACTAAGCATAGAGTGTGAAAACTGAGTTTCCTTGAGAGCTGCTTGGAAGCCTGATGGTGTGTGAAGTTAGTGAGCCAAAATGGAGTTGTTCTCCCACAAGAACCACTCGGCTGATCCTTCTTCAATATGCCCTTCACCAACATGCAGTGTTTCCTTGATTGAATTAGCTCTCACACCAATATTTGCGTCTAGAGCCTTTGCATTGAGGGCTATCTGAAAACGGCTGTGGCGCTGAAGTTGCCTGTGAATGTGGAGTTGGTGGCATGTGAAACCCGCATGTGGAGCATTCGTTTGTGTGGGATGCTCTACCAGGTTCATTCCTAGATAATGCACTCAAAGGGCACTAAGCATAGAGTGTGAAAACTGAGTTTCCTTGAGAGCTGCTTGGAAGCCTGATGGTGTGTGAAGTTAGTGAGCCAAATGGAGTTGTTCTCCCACAAGAACCACTCGGCTGATCCTTCTTCAATATGCCCTTCACCAACATGCAGTGTTTCCTTGATTGAATTAGCTCTCACACCAATATTTGCGTCTAGACCCTTCGCATTGAGGGCTATCTGAAAACGGCTGTGGCGCTGAAGTTGCCTGAGAATGTGGAGTTGGTGGCATGTGAAACCCGCATGTGGAGCATTCGTTTGTGTGGGATGCTCTACCAGGTTCATCCCTAGATAATGCACTCAAAGGGCACTAAGCATAGAGTGTGAAAACTGAGTTTCCTTGAGAGCTGCTTGGAAGCCTGATGGTGTGTGAAGTTAGTGAGCCAAATGGAGTTGTTCTCCCACAAGAACCACTCGGCTGATCCTTCTTCAATATGCCCTTCACCAACATGCAGTGTTTCCTTGATTGAATTAGCTCTCACACCAATATTGCGTCTAGAGCCTTCGCATTGAGGGCTATCTGAAAACGGCTGTGGCGCTGAAGTTGCCTGAGAATGTGGAGTTGGTGGCATGTGAAACCCGCATGTGGAGCATTCGTTTGTGTGGGATGCTCTACCAGGTTCATTCCTAGATAATGCACTCAAAGGGCACTAAGCATAGAGTGTGAAAACTGAGTTTCCTTGAGAGCTGCTTGGAAGCCTGATGGTGTGTGAAGTTAGTGAGCCAAATGGAGTTGTTCTCCCACAAGAACCACTCGGCTGATCCTTCTTCAATATGCCCTTCACCAACATGCAGTGTTTCCTTGATTGAATTAGCTCTCACACCAATATTTGCGTCTAGAGCCTTTGCATTGAGGGCTATCTGAAAACGGCTGTGGCGCTGAAGTTGCCTGAGAATGTCGAGTTGGTGGCATGTGAAACCCGCATGTGGAGCATTCGTTTGTGTGGGATGCTCTACCAGGTTCATTCCTAGATAATGCACTCAAAGGGCACTAAGCATAAAGTGTGAAAACTGAGTTTCCTTGAGAGCTGCTTGGAAGCCTGATGGTGTGTGAAGTTAGTGAGCCAATTGGAGTTGTTCTCCCACAAGAACCACTCGGCTGATCCTTCTTCAATATGCCCTTCACCAACATGCAGTGTTTCCTTGATTGAATTATCCCCCACACCAATATTTGTGTCTAGAGCCTTTGCATTGAATGCTATCTGAAAACGTCTGTGGCGCTGAAGTTGCCTGTGAATGTGGAGTTGGTGGCATGTGAAACCCGCATGTGGAGCATTCGTTTGCGTGGGATGCTCACCAAGCTTCATGTCAGTCCTAGGTACTCAAAGGGCACTAAGCATAGAGTGTGAAAACTGAGTTTCCTTGAGAGCTGCTTGGAAGCCTGATGGTGTGTGAAGTTAGTGAGCCAAATGGAGTTGTTCTCCCACAAGAACCACTCGGCTGATCCTTCTTCAATATGCCCTTCACCAACATGCAGTGTTTCCTTGATTGAATTAGCTCTCACACCAATATTTGCGTCTAGACCCTTCGCATTGAGGGCTATCTGAAAACGGCTGTGGCGCTGAAGTTGCCTGTGAATGTGAGTTGGTGGCATGTGAAACCCGCATGTGGAGCATTCGTTTGTGTGGGATGCTCTACCAGGTTCATCCCTAGATAATGCACTCAAAGGGCACTAAGCATAGAGTGTGAAAACTGAGTTTCCTTGAGAGCTGCTTGGAAGCCTGATGGTGTGTGAAGTTAGTGAGCCAAATGGAGTTGTTCTCCCACAAGAACCACTCGGCTGATCCTTCTTCAATATGCCCTTCACCAACATGCAGTGTTTCCTTGATTGAATTAGCTCTCACACCAATATTTGCGTCTAGAGCCTTTGCATTTAGGGCTATCTGAAAACGGCTGTGGCGCTGAAGTTGCGTGAGAATGTCGAGTTGGTGGCATGTGAAACCCGCATGTGGAGCATTCGTTTGTGTGGGATGCTCTACCAGGTTCATTCCTAGATAATGCACTCAAAGGGCACTAAGCATAGAGTGTGAAAACTGAGTTTCCTTGAGAGCTGCTTGGAAGCCTGATGGTGTGTGAAGTTAGTGAGCCAATTGGAGTTGTTCTCCCACAAGAACCACTCGGCTGATCCTTCTTCAATATGCCCTTCACCAACATGCAGTGTTTCCTTGATTGAATTAGCTCTCACGCAAATATTTGCGTCTAGAGCCTTTGCATTGAGGGCTATCTGAAAACGGCTGTGGCGCTGAAGTTGCCTGTGAATGTGGAGTTGGTGGCATGTGAAACCCGGATGTGGAGCATTCGTTTGTGTGGGATGCTCTACCAGGTTCATCCCTAGATAATGCACTCAAAGGGCACTAAGCATAGAGTGTGAAAACTGAGTTTCCTTGAGAGCTGCTTGGAAGCCTGATGGTGTGTGAAGTTAGTGAGCCAATTGGAGTTGTTCTCCCACAAGAACCACTCGGCTGATCCTTCTTCAATATGCCCTTCACCAACATGCAGTGTTTCCTTGATTGAATTAGCTCTCACACCAATATTTGCGTCTAGAGCCTTTGCATTGAGGGCTATCTGAAAACGGCTGTGGCGCTGAAGTTGCCTGTGAATGTGGAGTTGGTGGCATGTGAAACCCGCATGTGGAGCATTCGTTTGTGTGGATGCTCTACCAGGTTCATTCCTAGATAACGCACTCAAAGGGCACTAAGCATAGAGTGTGAAAACTGAGTTTCCTTGAGAGCTGCTTGGAAGCCTGATGGTGTGTGAAGTTAGTGAGCCAAATGGAGTTGTTCTCCCACAAGAACCACTCGGCTGATCCTTCTCCAATATGCCCTTCACCAACATGCAGTGTTTCCTTGATTGAATTAGCTCTCACACCAATATTTGCGTCTAGAGCCTTTGCATTGAGGGCTATCTGAAAACGGCTGTGGCGCTGAAGTTGCCTGAGAATGTGGAGTTGGTGGCATGTGAAACCCGCATGTGGAGCATTCGTTTGTGTGGGATGCTCTACCAGGTTCATCCCTAGATAATGCACTCAAAGGGCACTAAGCATAGAGTGTGAAAACTGAGTTTCCTTGAGAGCTGCTTGGAAGCCTGATGGTGTGTGAAGTTAGTGATCCAAATGGAGTTGTTCTCCCACAAGAACCACTCGGCTGATCCTTCTTCAATATGCCCTTGACCAACATGCGGTGCTTCCTTGATTGAATTAACTCTCACACCAATATTTGCATCTAGAGCCTTTGCATTGAGGGCTATCTGAAAACGGCTGTGGCGCTGAAGTTGCGTGAGAATGTGGAGTTGGTGGCATGTGAAACCCGCATGTGGAGCATTCGTTTGTGTGGGATGCTCTACCAGGTTCATTCCTAGATAATGCACTCAAAGGGCACGAAGCATAGAGTGTGAAAACTGAGTTTCCTTGAGAGCTGCTTGGAAGCCTGATGGTGTGTGAAGTTAGTGAGCCAAATGGAGTTGTTCTCCCAAAAGAACCACTCGGCTGATCCTTCTTCAATATGCCCTTCACCAACATGCAGTGTTTCCTTGATTGAATTATCCCCCACACCAATATTTGTGTCTAGAGCCTTTGCATTGAGGGCTATCTGAAAACGGCTGTGGCGCTGAAGTTGCCTGTGAATGTGGAGTTGGTGGCATGTGAAACCCGCATGTGGAGCATTCGTTTGTGTGGGATGCTCTACCAGGTTCATTCCTAGATAATGCACTCAAAGGGCACTAAGCATAGAGTGTGAAAACTGAGTTTCCTTGAGAGCTGCTTGGAAGCCTGATGGTGTGTGAAGTTAGTGAGCCAAATGGAGTTGTTCTCCCACAAGAACCACCCGGCTGATCCTTCTTCAATATGCCCTTCACCAACATGCAGTGTTTCCTTGATTGAATTAGCTCTCACACCAATATTTGCGTCTAGAGCCTTTGCATTGAGGGCTATCTGAAAACGGCTGTGGCGCTGAAGTTGCCTGTGAATGTGGAGTTGGTGGCATGTGAAACCCGCATGTGGAGCATTCGTTTGTGTGGGATGCTCTACCAGGTTCATTCCTAGATAACGCACTCAAAGGGCACTAAGCATAGAGTGTGAAAACTGAGTTTCCTTGAGAGCTGCTTGGAAGCCTGATGGTGTGTGAAGTTAGTGAGCCAAATGGAGTTGTTCTCCCACAAGAACCACTCGGCTGATCCTTCTCCAATATGCCCTTCACCAACATGCAGTGTTTCCTTGATTGAATTAGCTCTCACACCAATATTTGCGTCTAGAGCCTTTGCATTGAGGGCTATCTGAAAACGGCTGTGGCGCTGAAGTTGCCTGAGAATGTGGAGTTGGTGGCATGTGAAACCCGCATGTGGAGCATTCGTTTGTGTGGAATGCTCTACCAGGTTCATTCCTAGATAATGCACTCAAAGGGCACTAAGCATAGAGTGTGAAACTGACGTTTCCTTGAGAGCTGCTTGGAAGCCTGATGGTGTGTGAAGTTAGTGAGCCAAATGGAGTTGTTCTCCCACAAGAACCACTCGGCTGATCCTTCTTCAATATGCCCTTCACCAACATGCAGTGTTTCCTTGATTGAATTAGCTCTCACACCAATATTTGCGTCTAGAGCCTTTGCATTGAGGGCTATCTGAAAGCGGCTGTGGCGCTGAAGTTGCCTGTGAATGTGGAGTTGGTGGCATGTGAAACCCGCATGTGGAGCATTCGTTTGTGTGGGATGCTCTACCAGGTTCATCCCTAGATAATGCACTCAAAGGGCACTAAGCATAGAGTGTGAAAACTGAGTTTCCTTGAGAGCTGCTTGGAAGCCTGATGGTGTGTGAAGTTAGTGATCCAAATGGAGTTGTTCTCCCACAAGAACCACTCGGCTGATCCTTCTTCAATATGCCCTTCACCAACATGCAGTGCTTCCTTGATTGAATTATCCCCCACACCAATATTTTCATTTAGAGTCTTTGCATTGAGGGCTATCTGAAAACGGCAGTGGCGCTGAAGTTGCCTGTGAATGTGGAGTTGGTGGCATGTGAAACCCGCATGTGGAGCATTCGTTTGTGTGGGATGCTCTACCAGGTTCATTCCTAGATAATGCACTCAAAGGGCACTAAGCATAGAGTGTGAAAACTGAGTTTCCTTGAGAGCTGCTTGGAAGCCTGATGGTGTGTGAAGTTAGTGAGCCAAATGGAGTTGTTCTCCCACAAGAACCACCCGGCTGATCCTTCTTCAATATGCCCTTCACCAACATGCAGTGTTTCCTTGATTGAATTAGCTCTCACACCAATATTTGCGTCTAGAGCCTTTGCATTGAGGGCTATCTGAAAACGGCTGTGGCGCTGAAGTTGCCTGTGAATGTGGAGTTGGTGGCATGTGAAACCCGCATGTGGAGCATTCGTTTGTGTGGGATGCTCTACCAGGTTCATTCCTAGATAATGCACTCAAAGGGCACTAAGCATAGAGTGTGAAAACTGAGTTTCCTTGAGAGCTGCTTGGAAGCCTGATGGTGTGTGAAGTTAGTGAGCCAAATGGAGTTGTTCTCCCACAAGAACCACTCGGCTGATCCTTCTTCAATATGCCCTTCACCAACATGCAGTGTTTCCTTGATTGAATTAGCTCTCACACCAATATTTGCGTCTAGAGCCTTTGCATTGAGGGCTATCTGAAAACGGCTGTGGCGCTGAAGTTGCCTGTCAATGTGGAGTTGGTGGCATGTGAAACCAGCATGTGAGCATTCGTTTGTGTGGGATGCTCTACCAGGTTCATTCCTAGATAATGCACTCAAAGGGCACTAAGCATAGAGTGTGAAAACTGAGTTTCCTTGAGAGCTGCTTGGAAGCCTGATGGTGTGTGAAGTTAGTGATCCAAATGGAGTTGTTCTCCACAAGAACCACTTGGCTGATCCTTCTTCAATATGCCCTTCACCAACATGCAGTGTTTCCTTGATTGAATTAGCTCTCACACCAATATTTGCGTCTAGAGCCTTTGCAATTGAGGGCTATCTGAAAACGGCTGTGGCGCTGAAGTTGCCTGTCAATGTGGAGTTGGTGGCATGTGAAACCAGCATGTGGAGCATTCGTTTGTGTGGGATGCTCTACCAGGTTCATTCCTAGATAATGCACTCAAAGGGCACTAAGCATAGAGTGTGAAAACTGAGTTTCCTTGAGAGCTGCTTGGAAGCCTGATGGTGTGTGAAGTTAGTGAGCCAAATGGAGTTGTTCTCCCACAAGAACCACTCGGCTGATCCTTCTTCAATATGCCCTTCACCAACATGCAGTGTTTCCTTGATTGAATTAGCTCTCACACCAATATTTGCGTCTAGAGCCTTTGCATTGAGGGCTATCTGAAAACGGCTGTGGCGCTGAAGTTGCCTGAGAATGTGGAGTTGGTGGCATGTGAAACCCGCATGTGGAGCATTCGTTTGTGTGGGATGCTCTACCAGGTTCATTCCTAGATAATGCACTCAAAGGGCACTAAGCATAGAGTGTGAAAACTGAGTTTCCTTGAGAGCTGCTTGGAAGCCTGATGGTGTGTGAAGTTAGTGAGCCAAATGGAGTTGTTCTCCCACAAGAACCACTCGGCTGATCCTTCTTCAATATGCCCTTCACCAACATGCAGTGTTTCCTTGATTGAATTAGCTCTCACACCAATATTTGCGTCTAGAGCCTTTGCATTGAGGGCTATCTGAAAACGGCTGTGGCGCTGAAGTTGCCTGTGAATGTGGAGTTGGTGGCATGTGAAACCCGCATGTGGAGCATTCGTTTGTGTGGGATGCTCTACCAGGTTCATTCCTAGATAACGCACTCAAAGGGCACTAAGCATAGAGTGTGAAAACTGAGTTTCCTTGAGAGCTGCTTGGAAGCCTGATGGTGTGTGAAGTTAGTGAGCCAAATGGAGTTGTTCTCCCACAAGAACCACTCGGCTGATCCTTCTCCAATATGCCCTTCACCAACATGCAGTGTTTCCTTGATTGAATTAGCTCTCACACAATATTTGCGTCTAGAGCCTTTGCATTGAGGGCTATCTGAAAACGGCTGTGGCGCTGAAGTTGCCTGAGAATGTGGAGTTGGTGGCATGTGAAACCCGCATGTGGAGCATTCGTTTGTGTGGAATGCTCTACCAGGTTCATTCCTAGATAATGCACTCAAAGGGCACTAAGCATAGAGTGTGAAAACTGAGTTTCCTTGAGAGCTGCTTGGAAGCCTGATGGTGTGTGAAGTTAGTGATCCAAATGGAGTTGTTCTCCCACAAGAACCACTCGGCTGATCCTTCTTCAATATGCCCTTCACCAACATGCAGTGCTTCCTTGATTGAATTATCCCCCACACCAATATTTTCATTTAGAGTCTTTGCATTGAGGGCTATCTGAAAACGGCTGTGGCGCTGAAGTTGCCTGTGAATGTGGAGTTGGTGGCATGTGAAACCCGCATGTGGAGCATTCGTTTGTGTGGCATGCTCTACCAGGTTCATTCCTAGATAATGCACTCAAAGGGCACTAAGCATAGAGTGTGAAAACTGAGTTTCCTTGAGAGCTGCTTGGAAGCCTGATGGTGTGTGAAGTTAGTGAGCCAAATGGAGTTGTTCTCCCACAAGAACCACCCGGCTGATCCTTCTTCAATATGCCCTTCACCAACATGCAGTGTTTCTTGATTGAATTAGCTCTCACACCAATATTTGCGTCTAGAGCCTTTGCATTGAGGGCTATCTGAAAACGGCTGTGGCGCTGAAGTTGCCTGTGAATGTGGAGTTGGTGGCATGTGAAACCCGCATGTGGAGCATTCGTTTGTGTGGGATGCTCTACCAGGTTCATTCCTAGATAATGCACTCAAAGGGCACTAAGCATAGAGTGTGAAAACTGAGTTTCCTTGAGAGCTGCTTGGAAGCCTGATGGTGTGTGAAGTTAGTGAGCCAAATGGAGTTGTTCTCCCACAAGAACCACTCGGCTGATCCTTCTTCAATATGCCCTTCACCAACATGCAGTGTTTCCTTGATTGAATTAGCTCTCACACCAATATTTGCGTCTAGAGCCTTTGCATTGAGGGCTATCTGAAAACGGCTGTGGCGCTGAAGTTGCCTGTCAATGTGGAGTTGGTGGCATGTGAAACCAGCATGTGGAGCATTCGTTTGTGTGGGATGCTCTACCAGGTTCATTCCTAGATAATGCACTCAAAGGGCACTAAGCATAGAGTGTGAAAACTGAGTTTCCTTGAGAGCTGCTTGGAAGCCTGATGGTGTGTGAAGTTAGTGAGCCAAATGGAGTTGTTCTCCCACAAGCAAACCACTCGGCTGATCCTTCTTCAATATGCCCTTCACCAACATGCAGTGTTTCCTTGATTGAATTAGCTCTCACACCAATATTTGCGTCTAGAGCCTTTGCATTGAGGGCTATCTGAAAACGGCTGTGGCGCTGAAGTTGCCTGAGAATGTGGAGTTGGTGGCATGTGAAACCCGCATGTGGAGCATTCGTTTGTGTGGGATGCTCTACC